>NC_048285.1:34085008-34107082 GCF_009762535.1 Notolabrus celidotus | reverse complement strand
GAAGAGGAAAGGATGAAAGATATTAAGGAAGGATAGAGAAAGAAAGGGAGGAAGGATGGAAGGAAGAACTAAGAAAGGAAGGAAGGAAGGAAGGAAGGAAGAACGGAAGAATGGACGATATGAAGGAAGGAAAGGATGGAAACGAAGAAAGAAAGAAAGAAAGAAAGAAAGAAAGAAAGAAAGAAAGAAAGAAAGAAAGAAAGAAAGAAAGAAAGAAAGAAAGTGGAAAGGATAAAAGATATGAAGGATGGAAAGAGAAAGAAAGAAAGGGAGGTAGGATGGGAGAGGATGGAAATAAATAAAGGAGGGAAGATAAAGGGAGGAAGAGAAGGAAGGAAAGAAGAAAGAAAGAAAGAAAGAAAGAAAGAAAGGGAGGACGAGAACTTGAGGAGGGAAGGAAGAAAAAAAGGAAGCAAGGGCAGAAGGAAGAAAGGAAGGAAAGGAAGAAAGAAAGAAAGAAATGAAGCAAAGAAGAGAAAAGGAGGAAGGAAGAACGAAAGAAAGAAAATAGGGACGAAAGGGAGGAAGGAAGGGAGGAAGGAAGAAAGGGAAGAAGGAAGGAGGGAGTCTGGTTACATTGCATTGTTTTGGTATGAGTCTGTTTGCATCATACAAGTTGTTTAACTTTGAAACTGTCCTTGAAATCTCCTCTTCCTCTTTGGTTTTTATTCTCGTTCAGAGAGAGACTCAGGAAAGAGAGAGTACGAGGAGTTTTAGGCTCGACTTGATTCTGGAAACATTTTTACACCATAGAAGAAGAGCAAAGAACTCTGAGAAGGCAAACACTCAACCAGTGCCGCCAAACACAACTCCCTTGTGTCGTCCCTTGCCTCCTCCACTCCGTCCCTCCCTCCCTGTCCTCCCTCCTCTTCCTCACCCTCTCTCTTGCAGAGCATAAAGTGAAGCAGCAGGGAGGCAGCAGATAAGGCCTCCGCCTCGTAAGCTGGTGTATCTCCACAGACAGACTCTGTGTCTCTGAATCTCCACACCAGAAGTTGTTGCTCGAGGGAGAAACCAGTAAAGCTGCTCCAGGAGCTCCCAGTTTACTTCACAGAGCTCCTCACAGAGCTCTTCACAGAGCCGGCTGGATGTCAGCTGTGAGGGAGAAAATGTGATACATCAGCAGGAAAACACACACTCTCACACACACTCTCACACACACTCACACACACACACACTCTCAGAGGCAGAATGAAACGGCAGCTCAAACTCCTCGGCTCTTCTTTATACTTGTGTTTACTCCATCTCGACTAATGGCCTCCTCCGATTGGCTGGAAGCTCTGCAGCGTGTAACCCGGAGGGACCTATCAGGGCTCAGTGCTGCCTGGGGAGCACTGGGCAGAATGCACTGATGCACTCTGGGTAGATCACTTGGGACTTCTTTCTTTCCCCAGAGCGGGGATTCTGTGAAAATGAGGTGTGTGAGAGAGTGTGTGTGTGTGTTAAAGTATGTGTGTGTGTGAAGGTGTGTGTTTGTAGTTGTTAGACATATGAATGGAAGCGGAGGCCAACAGGAATCCTCTCTGCTCTTTGCTTTCTGAGTCGGCTGTTTGGAGAAAGTCGGGGTGATGGATTCACTGTGAGGAAGGAAGGAAGGAAGGAAGGAAGGAAGGAAGGAGGGAAGGAAGGAAGGAAGGAAGGAAGGAAGGAAGGAAGGAAAAGAAAGAAAGATATGAGGGAAGACGGAAAGGAAGGAAAGGACAGAAGATATGAAAGAAGGAAAGAGGAGAAAGGGAAGAAGGAAGGAAGAGAAAGGAACGAAAGAAGAGAGAAAAGGGGAGGAAGAGAATGGGAGGAAGGAAGGAAAGGAAGGAAGGAAGGAAGGAAGATATGAAGGAAGGTAAGACAGAAAGGGAAGAAGGATGGAAGGGAGAAGGGAAGGAAGAAAAGAAATGAAGCAAGGAAGGAAGGAAGAATGAAAGGGGAAAGGAAGAAAGGTGGGAAGGACTGAAGAGAGAAGGAAAGGAAAGAAAGAATTTAAGCAAGGAAGGAATAATGAAAGGGGGAAGGAAGTTAGGAAGGAAAGGAAGAAAGGGGAGAAGGACTGAAGGGAGAAGGAAAGGGAGGGAAGAAGGAAGGAAAAAATAAAGAAAGGAAGGAAGGAAGAAAGGGAACAAGGAAGAAAGAAGGACCGGAAGGGAGAGAGGAAGGAAGGATGGAAGAAAGGAAAGAGAAATGAAGCAAGAAAATAGGGAAGAACGGAAGGAAGGAAGAAAGAAAGGAAGGGAGGGAAAGTAGAGAAGGAAGAATTAAGATCTAAATCTGTTCTTTTTGTAAAGTTTAAAAACATAAATGTAGTTTTGATTTGTTGTTAGTTTTCAAGTAGAGCTCCTGACCCTAACCTTCTACATGTCCTCTGTCTTTCCTTTCCTCTGCGTCCTTCCCTCCTTTCTTCCTTGGGCTTTGTTAGATTGTGGATCCTTCCTCCTTGGCTAATTTGCTGCTGTATCTCCAACACTCCTCTAAGATGATAATCCATGAGCAGAGAACTCGTCCACAGAGTGTGACGCAATCAGCAGCTCATTTATCTGCAGCAGCAACAACAACCCAGCTTCCATTGTGTAGGCTGGCAGAGACTTGAGCAGTGCAGGTTAAATCCAAGGTCTGCAGCTCCTTCTCAGTTTCACAGACAAAGTGAGTCCTGATGACTAACGCTGTTAGTAAACTCTTCCTGCCAAGTCAAGTGCTGAGGCGAGCACACATCTCACTTAACACCATCCAGAGTTTAACACTGAGGAAAGCAGACAACCTGTTGCTGTGTCTGCCAGGAGACTCTGGAAACATGCCGACATAGTCTGATCCTATTATTGTGATATCTGACACGTGGAGATATGAAGAGAGAAGCTGCTGTATTTAACATTTATATCACGATGATGAAGGAGTTATTAAACCTGTCACAGGCCTGCAGTTAAAACTGTGACGGGTTCAGAGGTATCGTGATATCTGGGCCTCTCTCTCCTGTCCACTGATCTTTTCTAGACTAGACTGAGACTGGAGGATTTAAAGTAACATCTGCAAAATGACTGCTTCTCATGGAGGTTTTTCTTCGTAGGGCTGAATTAAAAACATAGTGCTTGTCATCAGAAGATAGCCAATGGGGTTTCAGGACTGCCAAGTTGCTCCACTGCTCTCGCTCTCCATGTGGAGTATTATTCTGCATGCTGCCAAGGCCTGTTCTAACATGATGAGGCTCAATTACTCAGCACCACTGGGATTAAAAATGGACCTACAACTGACTCCACCAACACTTGCCATGGCAAAAATATTTCCCCATGCTCATGATAACTCAAAGCACAAACAATTGTTACAAGACGAATAATGCAAGAACTACAAAAACCTCTTATATGCTGAAATGCTGCATTAGCTAACCTATAACTCTGTGTGCTAACAGCATGCAATGCAAGCAAGGAGAGATGAGTGGTAGGGGTCGAGGTAAGAATGGAAGGGTAGGGGTCGAAGTAAGGAGGGATGAGTAGGGGTTGAGGTAAGGAGGAACAATTAGGGGTCAAGGTAAGGTGGGAAAAGTAGGAATCCAGGTAAGGAGGGATGGGTAAGGGTCGAGGTAAGGAGGGATGAGTAGGGGTCACAGTAAGGAAGGATGAGTAGGGTCGAGTTAAGGAGGGATGGGTGGGGGTCAAGGTAAGGAGGGATGGGTGGGGGTCAAGGTAAGGAGGGATGGGTGGGGGTCAAGGTAACGAGGGTTGAGTAGGGTCGAGGTAAAGAGGGATGGGTAGGGATCGAGGTAAGGAGGGATGGGTGGGGGTCAAGGTAAGGAGGGTTGAGTAGGGTCAAGGTAAGGAGGGATGAGTAGGGTCGAGATAAGGAGGGATGGGTGGGGGTCAAGGTAAGGAGGGATGGGTGGGGGTCAAGGTAAGGAGGGTTGAGTAGGGTCGAGGTAAGGAGGGATGGGTGGGGGTCAAGGTAAGGAGGGATGGGTGGGGGTCAAGGTAAGGAGGGATGGGTGGGGGTCAAGGTAAGGAGGGTTGAGTAGGGTCGAGGTAAGGAGGGATGGGTGGGGGTCAAGGTAAGGAGGGATGGGTGGGGGTCAAGGTAAGGAGGGTTGAGTAGGGCCGAGGTAAGGAGGGATGGGTGGGGGTCAAGGTAAGGAGGGATGAGTAGGGTCAAGGTAAGGAGGGATGAGTAGGGTCGAGATAAGGAGGGATGGGTGGGGGTCAAGGTAAGGAGGGATGGGTGGGGGTCAAGGTAAGGAGGGTTGAGTAGGGTCGAGGTAAGGAGGGATGGGTGGGGGTCAAGGTAAGGAGGGTTGAGTAGGGTCAAGGTAAGGAGGGATGAGTAGGGTCGAGATAAGGAGGGATGGGTGGGGGTCAAGGTAAGGAGGGATGGGTGGGGGTCAAGGTAAGGAGGGTTGAGTAGGGTCGAGGTAAGGAGGGATGGGTGGGGGTCAAGGTAAGGAGGGATGGGTGGGGGTCAAGGTAAGGAGGGATGGGTGGGGGTCAAGGTAAGGAGGGTTGAGTAGGGTCGAGGTAAGGAGGGATGGGTGGGGGTCAAGGTAAGGAGGGATGGGTGGGGGTCAAGGTAAGGAGGGATGGGTGGGGGTCAAGGTAAGGAGGGTTGAGTAGGGTCGAGGTAAGGAGGGATGGGTGGGGGGTCAAGGTAAGGAGGGATGGGTGGGGGTCAAGGTAAGGAGGGTTGAGTAGGGCCGAGGTAAGGAGGGATGGGTGGGGGTCAAGGTAAGGAGGGTTGAGTAGGGTCGAGGTAAGGAGGGATGGGTGGGGGTCAAGGTAAGGAGGGATGAGTATGGGTCAAGGTAAGGGAAGCATAGTAGGTTTCGAGGTAAGGGGGACGAGTAGGGGTTGAGGTAAGGAGGAAAAAGTAGGAGTCCAGGTAGGAGTCCAGGTAAGGACAGATGGGTAAGAGTCAAGGTAAGGAGGGATGAGTCGGGGTCGTGGTAAGGAGGGACGAGTACGGGTTGAGGTAAGGGGAGACAAGTGGGGGTCCAGGTAAGGAGGGTTCAGTAGGGGTCAATGTTACGAGGGATGAGTAGGGGTCAAGGTAAATGGTGATGTCCATGCAATTATTAGACTGGTGTTTTATAACATGACACATTAAGAGCTACATACAGGATCTGTTAGTGGACTCAGTCATGATCAGTAAAGTCTAACTGTAATATAAAGACAAATACAAACCCTCCATAGAACCAGCCTGAACGCTCGCTGACATTAGAACTTATCTCTCTGTGTTTTAATAATGCAAACGTGGCAGGGCTAACTTTACAGCTCATTTGCAAACATTGTCCTCATGCAAATAAAGGCAGGGGAAACAATTACAAAGATTACACATAGCTCATAAAGTATTGTCTTAATTATCCTGAGTAAACAGCAGCTAATCAAAAACAAACATAACCTTCAATAATGTAAACTCAGAGCGGCTACGTGTGAAGCTAACCCCGCCGTCATATCGAGTCTGGATATCTGCACACGGAGCAGCTTTAACGTTGGACCTGCAGCATTATTTGTACATCCACACACACACAAGCTGACAGCTAGAGTATGCAGACATCATGCTGCACATGCAACCTCTCTGCATCTCATCTGCTGTGTGTTGTTTTCTCAGCAGCAGAGCCGACACTCGGGGAGGAGGAGGGGGCCGAGCAGCGAGCCTGTGTGGGATTTGATGTGTCGTGATGTTGATTACAGCCTTCCACCAATTCCATCTTTCCAAATGTATCACTGCTTGATGATATATCCCCCCCCCACACCTCTCTCCATCCCCTCCTCATCTCTCCATCCGTCTCCCATCTGCTCCCCCTCCTCCGTCTTATTTGGTTTAAGGTGAAGATGCAACGTGAAGCAGGGGCGGCGTGATCTCTGATTGCAGCGCACCACTTTTGTCAGTCACAATTCATCATTTTATTCATTTCTCTCTCTGTAACTCCATCACTCCATCCGTCTATCCGTCCGCCCGTCCGTCTCCCCTGGTCTGTATTTATTTGTTTGCTCAGGGAGAGGAACGTGTGATATGAGGAGGAGATGAGCTGACGTAGGTTTGATGCAGATTGCAACATCCTCTCGTGTCTGTCAGTCATAGTTTATCGTCTTATTCCTCTCTGCCCTTCCACTCTCGCTCTCTCCGTCTCTCTCGTGCTGATTTAGTGGGAGGAGGGCGTGATAAGAGAATTAGCTTCTGCTGATGTTATTTTGTGATACTGATTGCAACATCCCACCACTTCCGTTCTGCAGAATTTATTATTAGTTGATGATACTCCTGCCAACAACTCTCTCTCTCCCCCCTCTCTCTCTCTGGACCAGGGTAAGCACTTCTGTCGATGCTCTGCTGTGACAGCGATTAATAAAGCACACAAAAATACATCTATTCATGTAAAACAAACCCCGCCCCCCTGAACGCAACGACGTGATTGGATGACTTCTCTGACTTTTTAATTCCACACAATCTGCCCGTGCACGCACCGCACATGTGCACAAACCGAGCAGTTTAGCAGCAGCAGCAGAGAGATGTGCAGTTTGTTATGGTTAGAGATGTAACCATAAACTGAGCTCATCATTTGATACGTGCTGGCCTCATGTTAAGCTGGATCAGGCTTGGACCAGCTTTTGTCATGCTGCTATAGGCCTAGACTGCCGGGGGAACTGGCACACTGACACACTGGGATCCTAGCTCACCTTCTTCCCCCCAACCCCCTCATCACTTACTTTAACTCTGCCTGTCCCATTAAAGTTACTAACCATAGACCTTTCTGGAGTCCCTGAGCTCCATTGTCTCGTAGATTCCTCTGAGCTGCCGTAGACGTCCTCCTGCTGCGGACGATCTGGACTCCAGCTGATACGGACGTGCTGGACTCCAGCGGCAACAGCTTCTACGACTCGTCTCATCACTATCACCTCTCTCTCTCTTTTACTCCCCTCTATCTGTCTTTCCAGACCCAACTCAGTCGAGGCATGATGGCTGTCTAACATGAGTCTGGTCCTGCTGGAGGTTTCTGCCTGTTAAAAGGAAGTTTTTCCTCACCACTGTAACTAGCTAAATACTGCGATGTGCAATGCTCATGATGGATTAAGGTGGGGTCAGACTGAGTCTTACCCTGTCTTGGTGTTGGGTCTCTGTTCATAATTTGACATAGTGTGGTCTAGACCTCCTATGTTTGTAAAAGCGTCTTGAGATAACGTTTGTTGTGATTTGGCGCGATACAAATAAAGATTGATTGATGTTATGATTTCTACGTGATATTTTAAAGAGTGGAAGTGACCCAGTTTCTGCTCCTGCTCTGGAGAAGAACAAAAGTGTTTGTGGTGCTTTTATTTTGTCTTTTTTACCACCTGACACTGTGTGGAGTTTATTTCCTGGCAGGAGAAAGTTCTCTACTTGATCGTAAATCAACACTTATAAATAAGAGAAGCTCAAAGAGTCATCTTCAGTAAAGTGTGTTGGATGTTGTGTCTCTCTCTCTCTCTCTAGGTATGTTTATAAATGCAGTTAGAGTTTCTGACTCTAAAGTGATCAGCGTGTTCATGCATCAAGCATTTATTAAGAAGCTTTCCTTTGCTCCCTGCTTCATCTTTATAGTTCTGGCAATAACTAGAGTTGAAACTCATCTCATCACGTGGAGCCGACACGCACGGGAAGAATAGTTTTACCCCAACCAGGAAGTAACGATCGAATCAAGAGCTTACACGGCTAACAATCTGAATATCAAACTACATAAACCTTCCCTCTCGACTGGGATGAGACACTCTGATCTGAATGAGATGCTTACTTAAAGGAACCCAGGTCACAAACCCTGAAAGCATGGTGATGGTCATGCAACATAAAGGTATAGCGTTGCCTTCAGGTTGGTAGTATTTGTATTTGTTGTAATCTCATGCTGTAGTCTGCAAACCCTGCTTTGCTTCTGCAAATCTGACATTACTGCAGCCAATCAGAGAGCTTGGTTAGCATTCCCAACTAGGAAGTAACTCTGTTTGAAGTTTGGTTTGTGCACTTGCAGTTTGAGACACTTGTGCATTTACGTGCATGCACATGATTCTGATTAGAAGTGGTCCATGTGGCTGATGTTACCCCCAAAGATAAGATGTGGAGACACTGCTCAGGACATGTGCAAGAAGTAGAGAGCAAGCAGTGAGATTGTTCAGTAGTTATCAGTAGCAGGAGGCAATCCTGTATGGATTAAAGAAAAGGAAACAGGTGGTGCATCCTCAAATGTAAACGCAAGAGACATAGTGAAATCCAACAAGAGAGGTCAAAGACATATGGCACCCCCTGCTGTTTAAAAAGAGTATCACAGTTCATTTCTCATCTCACTGATTTGATTCCTCTCTGCAGTTCATGTGTTTTGGTTGTGGCTTCACGGCTGGCAGTGTACCAAAGTGTAAAGATGGCCTTTGTCATTTTTCTAAACCTGTCTATCCCATGTCTGCAATCCCAGAGCGACATAAAGCTGAAATGAAGCTCTGCAGGGCCGCCATGTCTCCTTCCTCTGTGCTGTGACTCAGTCCTGGGAGTTCATTCTCACACTGTCTCACATTGATCCTGTTATTGAAGCTGCACCAACATGAGATTCATCATCTAAACTACCTGAGAGTGCGTTTTCGATGACTTCTCCCAACGAGAGGATCGAAGGAGCCACTTAAAAAGGTGACTGATGTTTGGGCCACACGTCTGTGAGTGGATCTGTGTGTGTGTGGATCAATGAGCTACTTTAGGGTTATATGTGGTTTCATTGTGGAGTGCATTGTTTCTGTAACATGGGGCAGAATTACCTCCAAATAGATCGCTGAGTTTGATGTTTGCAATCAGTGTGTGGTTCACCCTGATTGTGTGATTGTTTGCATGTGTATTTTTATAGCAGAGTACCACAGACAGGAGTGTGTGTGTGTGTGTGTGTGTGTGTGTGTTTCACCCCCTGCAGGAGCAGGTCAGTGGGCCTGACAGCACCGAGCTCCCTCTCAGTGGCAGCTAGTTTATTTTTACCTCCTCTGAGTCTAAATGAAGGCAGTAAAACATCCACACAGACAGCTCCTACCTTCTGAGGCTCTCTCATCAGCTGATGCTGAGTTATGAGGACAGGTATCAGCAGTAACGATCATCGTATCTGCATGAGCGTGGACTCAACGCGAGTAATGGTTACAAGCGGTGTCCAGAGAGGATTGAACGGCGTGCTTTGAGATGTTTGGGTCGTTAGATTGATGGATCTGTTTCTGTCTGTGTGTCGGTCTGTGTTTTAATGTGTGTTGAGTTTAATCACCAGTAATTTTATAAGCAATTATGACCTTTTAATGGAGCAATAAAGCTGTGTCATTTCTATAACTGTTATTAATGACGCTCATTTCACTCCCAGAATAAAGTGTTGTAGGAGTTAGAGGCATCAGAGGAGCGTCTGGTGAGCAGACAAGAGGCTGTCCATGAAATCAGAGGATGAATCAAAATCACTTTTTATCAGAGACAATGTTTTATTCTTTATCTCTCTGCACGCTGCAGGTTTCTGAACGTGTCAACTTTAGGGGTGTACCAAGTCAAGACCAAGACCCTTAGGGATCCAGACCCAGTCAAGACCAAGACATTTAGGGATTGAGACCGAGTCAAGACCAAGACATTTGGGGATCAGGACCGAGTCAAGACCAAGACATTTAGGGATCAAGACCGAGTCAAGACCAAGACATTTAGGGATCGAGACCGAGTCAAGACCAAGACCTTTAGGGATCCAGACCGAGTCAAGACCAAAACATTTAGGGATCCAGACCGAGTCAAGACCAAAACATTTAGGGATCGAGACCGAGTCAAGACCAAGACATTTAGGGATCGAGACCGAGTCAAGACCAAGACATTTAGGGATTGAGACCGAGTCAAGACCAAGACATTTAGGTCGAGACCGAGTCAAGACCAAGACATTTAGGGATTGAGACAGAGTCAAGACCAAGACATTTAGGGATTGAGACTGAGTCAAGACCAAGACATTTAGGGATTGAGACCGAGTCAAGACCAAGACATTTAGGGATTGAGACCGAGTCAAGACCAAGACATTTAGGGATCGAGACCGAGTCAAGACCAAGACATTTAGGGATTGAGACCGAGTCAAGACCAAGACATTTAGGGATCGAGACCGAGTCAAGACCAAGACATTTAGGGATTGAGACCGAGTCAAGACCAAGACATTTAGGGATTGAGACCGAGTCAAGACCAAGACATTTAGGGATCGAGACCGAGTCAAGACCAAGACATTTAGGGATTGAGACCGAGTCAAGACCAAGACATTTAGCGATTGAGACCAAGTCGAGACCAAGACATTTGGGGATCCAGATCAAGACAAGACCAAGACATTTAGGGATTGAGACCGAGTCAAGACCAAGACAATTAGGGATCCAGACCGAGTCAAGACCAAGACATTTAGGGATTAGGGCCGAGTCAAGGCCAAAACATTTAGGGATCCAGACCGAGTCAAGACCAAGACATTTAGGGATCCAGACCGAGTCAAGACCAAGACATTTAGGGATCCAGACCGAGTCAAGACCAAGACATTTAGGGATCCAGACCGAGTCAAGACCAAGACATTTAGGGATCCAGACCGAGTCAAGGCCAAAACATTTAGGGATCCGGGCCAAGTCAAGACCAAGACATTTAGCGATTGAGACCAAGTCGAGACCAAGACATTTGGGGATCCAGATCAAGACAAGACCAAGACATTTAGGGATTGAGACCGAGTCAAGACCAAGACAATTAGGGATCCAGACCGAGTCAAGACCAAGACATTTAGGGATTAGGGCCGAGTCAAGGCCAAAACATTTAGGGATCCAGACCGAGTCAAGACCAAGACATTTAGGGATCCAGACCGAGTCAAGACCAAGACATTTAGGGATCCAGACCGAGTCAAGACCAAGACATTTAGGGATCCAGACCGAGTCAAGACCAAGACATTTAGGGATCCAGACCGAGTCAAGGCCAAAACATTTAGGGATCCGGGCCAAGTCAAGACCAAGACATTTAGGGATCCAGACCGAGTCAAGACCAAGACATTCAGTAAACTTCTAAATGAACCGATATCGTCCTTTAACCGAATCGGCAACCACGAATCAGGATACGAATCAAACCGTCAAAAGAATCGTTACACCCCGAGTCAACATCCATCTCCAGTTTTATCTGAAATAGCTGGAGACACGTGAACTGGCACAGACGAATACAAGCTCACACACAGGAATAACACACTAACATGGCAAAACATACACACACACACACACACACACACACACACACACACACACACACACACACACACACACACACACACCCGGCTGGGGCCATCTGTTGATCTACAGTAGATTAGCCTGCTGGTGGGAGCTGCCTCTCTCTCTCTCTCTCACACACACAAGCTGTGATGTGCCAGTGTCTCGGGGCCGAGTATGACGAGGTGTCAAAGTGTTCTGCTCCGCCTGCCAAGCATCCTTCCCCCACCCTCTCTCTGTCTCCCCCCCCCCACCCCCACCCCTCGACTCCCTCCGTCTCCCCTTCTTCACTTGTCACATGTTGCTCTCCCCTCCAGCTGATGAAATAATCAGATCTGGATCAACACATTGCAGCGCTGACTGAAACAGAGTCACATACAGAGGAAGAAGAGAATGCCAGTTGCACACACTCCCATCATAGGTGGACATTTCAATTTGTTTTTCTCTCTTTGTTGCAACACAAGAATTTAAACCAGTCAGAGGACACTTTAAAGTCAACAAGAACTCAAAGTAGTTTTGTCTTACATCAGAACTTTTCAAATCACAACAGACTGTCTGATCCTCAGGGAGAGGGATGATGAGTAAATGTTTATGTTGCCAGGTCCAGTCAACCCTGATGTATATGCAGGCCAGCTGACATCCCATGTGACAACACACACACACATGTATACACACTGTATTACAGTCATTACTGCTGATGGCTCCTCTAGATGCACTGAGCTGGATAAATCAGAATTCACTCGTGTCTCTTTCCCTGTAACTGAATGGAAATATACAAATAGGAAGTTTGAAAGTCCGATCTCATCTTAATCCACCATGAGCAGAGCACTTTGCAGCATTTAGCAAGTTACAGTGGCAAGGACAAACTTCCTTTAACAGGCAGAAACCTCCAGCAGGACCAGACTCATGTTAGACACACATCTGCTGAGACCGTGTTGGAGAGAGGGATAGAGGGAGATGAAGAGAGAGAGAGAGATGATAGTGGGGAGACGGATAGTAGTAGTTGTAGCAGCTGGAGTCTGGCACGTCCACAGCAGCAGAGATCCAGAGGAACCTACGAGACAAGGGAGCTCAGGGACTCCAGAAAGGTCTAAGAAAAGAGAGAAGAGAGGGAGACCAGAAGAAAGAATAAGAGGAGAAGAAATGGTGAAGGAATGACAGAAGGAAAGGAGGTGATAGGAAAAAGCAGACATAAAGGATGAAGAAACATGAAAAGAACAAAGAAAGAAAGAAAGAAAGAAAGAAAGAAAGAAGGAATGAAAGGAAAAATGAATGGAAGAAAGACGTAAGGAAGGAAGGAAGGAAGGAAGGAAGGAAGGAAGGAAGGAAGGAAGGAAGGAAGGAAGGAGGGAAGGAAGGAAGGAAGGAAGGAAGGAAGGAAGGAAGGAAGGAAGGAAGGAAGGAAGGAAAGGAAAGAAAGAAAGACAGAAAGAATGGAAGAAAGAATGAAAGAAAGAAAGAAAGAAAGAAAGGATGAATAACAGACCCCAAAAAAGGAATCTACAGCAGAGATCCAGAGGAACCTACGAGACAAGGGAGCTCAGGGACTCCAGAAAGGTCTAAGAAAAGAGAGAAGAGAGGGAGACCAGAAGAAAGAAAAAGAGGAGAAGAAATGGGGAAAGAATGACAGAAGGAAAGGAGGGGATAAGAAAAGGAGACATAAAGGATGAAGAAACATGAAAAGAACAAAGAAAGAAAGAAAGGAAAAAGGAATAAAAGAGAGAAAGAAAGATGGATGGAATGAAAGAAGAAGGAAGGAAAGGAAGAAAGAAAGAAGAAAGAAAGAAAGAAAGAAAGAAGGAATGAAAGGAAAAATGAATGAAAGAAAGACGTAAGTAAGAGAAGGAAGGAAGGTAGGAACGAAAGACGGAAGGAAAGAAGGAAGGAATGAAGGAAAGAAAGAAAGGAAGAAGGAAAGAAAGAAAGAAAGAAAGAAAGAAAGAAAGAAAGAAGGAATGAAGGAAAAAATGAATGAAAGAAAGACGTAAGGAAGACGTAAGGAAGGAAGGAAGGAAGGAAGGAAGGAAGGAAGGAAGGAAGGAAGGAAGGAAGGAAGGAAGGAAGAAGGAAGGAAGGAAGGAAGGAAGGAAGGGAAGGAAAAAGGAAGGAAAGAAAGAAAGGATGAATAACAGACCCCAAAAAAGGAATCTACAGCAGAGATCCAGAGGAACCTACGAGACAAGGGAGCTCAGGGACTCCAGAAAGGTCTATGGTTAGTAACTTTAATGGGACAGGAAGAGTTAAAGTGAGAGACAGGCAGAGAGAGGAGAGAGAGGGAAAGACAGGATCCCAGTGTGTCAGTCTAAGCCTATAGCAGCAGAACTAAGACCTGGTCCAAGCCTGAGCAAGCCCCAATTAAAAGCTGTAAGTCTACTCTTAAAAGTAGAGAGGGTGTCTGCCTCCCGGACCCTGACTGGTAGATGATTCCAAAGGAGAGGGGCCTGATAGCTGAAGGCTCTACCTCCCATACTACTGTTAGAGACTTTAGGTACGATGAGCAGGCCTGCATGTTGGGAATGTAGAGTTCTAGAGGGGTAACAGGGCACTATGAGACATACATAGAGAGTGAAAAAGAACACATTGTGCTCACATGTTGACAGGACCTTGAAAACATAACATTTCTGTTTACCAAACTGTGCCCCTTTACTCGGGGAAACATCAATGAATATGGAACAACAAAAGTGTGTCACGTATTTAAAGAGAATATATAAATACTGTGGACACATTAAACTCTAAGTTATATAAAGGTTATCCATGTATCTTACATTATTCTGTGTAAATCCAACAACTTTACAAGAATAATGATGCACGGACCAAAACAAAGAAGGAAGTTATCCTGTGGAGCTCCACACACACACACACACACACACACACACATTTGCATCCACCCAAGCATACTTCCATACACACACACCCTGCCCGTCTTCTTCTGAAATGCAGCCCAGTTTTCCAGCTCGTCTATGTGTGTTTGCTTATTTTGAGGAGCACAGCATGAGTGTGTGCACGTCCATGTGAGAGACAGAAGATATATGTGTGTGTGTGAGTGTGGGTGTCAGTGTGTGTGAGGCTGCCATCTGTTAAAACATTGAGTGGAACAGACCAGTATTATTCCCACAATCCCTCCCCTGCTGTCCCCTCTCTTCTCCTCCTTTACTCTCTCTTTCTCCACCAACACTATACACATCCATCCATCCATCCATCCAGCTCTCTCCATCTCTTCTTCTTTCCCCTTCAGTGAGCCTCTCCTCATCCACACCTCCTCTCTCGGACCTCAGGCTGTTTTTCCTGCAGGACCATCAAATAAACCAGACTCGGGTTGTAAACAACAGAGTCATCTGCGTATCATCGCACAAGACACTTCATTTACATTTCTGTGCACAACACGTTACGCAACGCCCGGGTGCTTCTGGATTAGTGATGTTCAATGCACATCAGAAACTCATGCAGTCTTTGTCCGACTCTTTGAGTGCCCTCTCTGCGAAGTGATGCAAACCTTGGATGAAGTTTTTCTACATCTTACTGAGGAAAACATTTACACACGGAGCACAAAGCCTGCAGCATCACGCGATGTCTTCTTTCCAGAATTACCCGTTTTATATTTCTGAGTAGAGTTTCTCTTCCAGGAATGGGTTTCTTTCTCAGAACTGCACTTCATGCTGGGTGAAATACAAGAGGCGTCACAGAAGTTCATGATGTCTTCAGCTTTTAGAGTCTGAAAATGTTTGATGGGACAGATTTGAGGAGTCGTGTGTTCATACTTTCATCACATTTTGCCTCACCTTGGCCTCAGCTGTCTTCGAGACCTCCTACTATACTAGCAGTACGTACTGATTGACTTGCTGGGAGCTTCTGCTGAGTTCTTTGTGCGATCTGTCTGTTTGTGCCTTTTTTGATCGTCCTGATATCCAAGTTTTTGATGTGCAGCTTTTGTTTAGTCTGGAATCTGTTGTAATCGCAGTACACGCTCTTTAAAGGTGACATATCACGCTTTTTTCATCAACATATATTGGTCTAAGAGGTCCCCAAAACACGTCTTTAAAGTTTATGCTCAAAAAAACACTTTGAAATCAGATTCTGGTCTGCCTGAAATATCCTCCTCTTCATTCCTCCTCAGAACAGTCTGTTTTCTCTCTGACCACGCCCCCTCAGGAAGTGGATGTGCCTCGGCTGTCCAGCACGTTGATCTAATGTTTACATGTTGGCTGAATATACACGGCTGCTCAGAGACCCGCGTTACTTCAACCCTCTGAATCTGATCCAGAATCTGATCCTGACGGAGAGGCGCCTGCAGCAGGACCTTTCTGAACCATTGGTCACAGATTTAGTGTTTCTTGTTGTTTTATTTGTCAGTATGTAGACGTGTGTCTTGGTACACAGCTACGAACATGTAGCTATGTGGCTATGCTAACTAGCGCTAGCACTTATCCATGATAAATAAAAATCATCCACTAGATCTTCAAATCTGCAGACGTGGGGAGTCAAACCGACCTCTGCCAGAAAGGCAGCAGGACCTTTTATGAAGGATTGGTCACAGATTTAGTGTTTCTTGTTGTTTTATTTGTCAGTATGTCGACTTGTGTCTTGGTACACAGCTACAGCTACAGCTACAGCTATGAACATATAGCTATGTGGCTATGCTAACTAGCGCTAGCACTTATCCATGACAAATAAAAATCATCCACTAGATCTTCAAATCTGCAGACGTGGGGAGTAAAACCGACCTTTGTGTTTGTTAAGACAGCCTACAACTAGCATGCCTCCCTCCTAAGCTCCTTGTTAGCACACATGTGTGCAGGGAATGAAAAACGGAGGAGGGGTTGAGTTGTATTTTATACAGTCTATGGGCTGAACAAGCTCCGAGCTCTGACTTCCTGTGACAGACCGGATGGCGTTGTGACGTATGAAAAACACTGAAGTCTGAAACGGCTGGTTTCAGCACACATTTACAGAAAGGTGGAGAAATCAGAACAGGGGCAGAATGGATTCTTTTCATTCTCGGGGGGTTTGTAGACAGGGACACAGATTTCAGGGAGAGAACCATTAAAAAGTCCATTTTGCATGATATGTCACCTTTAATAATGAACACAATCAAGTCTGTGGGTTTTGGGTGGGATGGCGGGCGGGTCTCCTTCCTTTTCTCTTAGTTAAAGTACATTTTAAAGAGATGTGTTGCCACAGCTGAGTGATTTGTGACTGTATTGAAAAGATGAAAAACAAACATTTATATTTTTTGTGTGACCCTCTTTCCTTGAGCCTCTTTTTGATGTAATATGTCAACAAGAGCAAAATCTGCAGTGTGCCAAAACTCCAGGATGTCGTACAGGTTCAGGAAAGTTTCTCAGTATGCATCGGACCAGTCTCCCTCACGTACTGTTTCCCACAATGCATAGCGCTAACGTTACACTTCTTCTTTTCTTCTTTTTGATGGGGGGCACTTTGTTTTTAGTTGCTGTGAAAATTCTTAAACTCCATAAAACCCACTTAACTTTTTAAATTATAAATGGATGCTAAAGAAGCAGAAGAAGTTTCGCTCTCAGCTTGGCTGTTGTTTGCTTTCGCTTTCTGAAACCAGAAATCCAGAGAAGCCTGACCCAGCATCCTGCAGACCAGATCCAACAGAACAGTCAGGCTACAGACTATATTCAAAGGCAGTATGCAGTATGTACTATTCATAGGTATCAATCAATCAATCTTTATTTGTATAGCGCCAAATCACAGCAAACGTTATCTCAAGACTCTTTAACAAACAGAGCAGGTCTAGACCACTCTATGTCAAATTATGAACAGAGACCCAACACCAAGACAGGATCAGACTCAGTCTGACCCCACCTTAATCCACCATGAGCATTGCACCTCTTAGTATTTAGCTAGTTACAGCGGCGAGGACAAACTTCCTTTAACAGGCAGAAACCTCCAGCAGGACCAGACTCATGTTAGACACACATCTGCTGAGACCGAGTTGGGTCTGGAAAGAGGGATAGAGGAGAATAAGAGAGAGAGGGAGCGGTGATAGTGATGAGACGAGTAGTAGAAGCTGTCACCGCTGGAGTCCAGCACGTCCGTAGGTAGTATGTAGAAGGTGGTTTTGTAAACAGCCCTTATGTTCACATGCATACTGAGAACCTATCACACACAGTTGTGCATTATGACTAAAGCAAGTTTTTGAACAGAGGTTGAAGTCTTATTATCGTTGTGAAAGCTTGGCAGGGTTGTGGAGCTCACTAAGTTTGTGACATTAAAGATCAGAAACTGCATGCACAGATTTTGTTTTGAAGGTTGCAGGAAATTGAGAATTGTGGTTTACTCTTTGTGCAACATTCACGGACCAAGTGCATCACTCTTTGGAATATATTGTCCTCATGTTTTTAATGCACTGTATCAGCAGCATGTGTTGCTTGCAGTTTATGCACACCAGTTGCAAAGTGGATCCCAAACTTGATATGACATTACAAAGGAGACCTTTAAGGGGACACTACAGGATGCAACTTCCACATTCTGGTGGAAGTCAAACCCAGGCATGACTCGTCTTAATATTTTGCCTTTGTTAGGTAGTTGTGATGTTTGATTCAGTGCCAGTCTTACATGTACCTAGCATGCCCTTCACAAAAATGCAATGTTCTTATTGAGCCTCACCACAACTGCTAGCCGTCCCTGCACCATCTGCGGCTCCTTCCAGAACCTACAGGCCTTTAATACACTGAGTTCCTGCTCAGGACGTAACTGATGAAAGCGCTCAGAAAGCACAGCTCTCTTAAAGACAGATAAGGACATTCAGATGACAGAAGTCTCATTCATGGCGATCCGTTAGTCTCAGGGTACCGCCGATGTCCGTGCAGCTTCAGATGTGTCCCCGTTACAAATCTCAGACAGAGATTGTTGTGCTGACAGCTCATGGCAGCGGGGATGACGCAGGATGAAGAGCCCCCTTCAGCAGGATGATGTGCTGCGGTCTACCTTGCTGATTCATCCTTGACTCAAAAAAACCAGACCACAGGTTTTTTATTCTCTGGGTGATCCTGACCTCTGACCTCCCCCCGGTGGGAGGAAGAAAGTAAAGACGGGAATACTCTCTGGGGAGCCTTGAAGCTTTATGTTACCTTTCCACTTGTGAACACTTCAGAGATATTCTCACAGTACGATAAAGCTTTTAGCAGACAGTCTGGCACTGAAGCAAAACCAGCTTTTTTCCTATCGCTGATCAAATTGGCACGACTTGAGCTTTCTTAAAATATAAGTTGTGTGCATCACGTGGGCTGATATCTCCCCCACTGATCTGTGTAAAGTTAGAAAGTTAGAGGTCTATTTGTAGCTGTAATGGTTTGCTTCTGGTTGCTGTTTGTGCAGGAATGCATCCTTAATGTGCCTTTGGTTTGCATTTTTCAGCCTCTTTCCCTCTGAGCTTCTAAATATTGACATTTGGAGAAAAGAGCATGTCTCCAATTAGCGATGTACTGTAACAGCAGCTTCACACACTGTTTTCCAATGTTAACTCGTGATTAGTCTTGCCTCAATCAATATAACTGCAGATGGGTTATTTCTTAATTAGAGCTCTCCCTCTTGCCGATACAAGTCATGAAGGACGAGCAGAGAAATGTTAATGCGCAATGATTGGACTGACCCGTGACACTGCAGAGGCGTATTAACCGCAAACTTCTCAGCACTTATCTCAGACTTAGTGTTTGGAAAGTCTGTTTCAACGGTGTGCACAGTCTCAAGGGCATACCAAGAATGTGCTATTAATGAGAATGACATTTATAACAAGACGCAAGACTTAATGCAAACTGTGTAAGTTTTATCCTCTGTTACATTCGAGGTCAGATGCTAACAGTTTATTTAAAAACCTTGAAGATGCAGAGACGGTGCAGGAATCTGTAAGCAGATAGTCGTACCGTGTCATTACCAAGGGTGCATTAATGTGGAACTTCTATTTCAAGTGTTTTTACCATTTTTAATTCATGTGTCATACAAGGAGACCTCATGGCCCCCGGTGAAAAACCTGTGACCTACGCATAATAAAAGAGATGAGGCTGAGGCAGCGGTCCTGCTCCAACAGGCATCAGAGCTAATTCCTCTTTAACACCTCGCTGTCTGTGCAAATGTCAAGGATGCACAGGAGAACACGTTGTCAGGAGGCCACTGTTAGTCCTGCAATGGACCCAACATCAAGATCCAGTCCCCTCTTCCAGACAGGACTCAGTCTGATCTCATCTTAATCCACCATGAGCAGAGCACTTTGCTGCATTTAGCAAGTTACAGTGGCAAGGACAAACTTCCTTTAACAGGCAGAAACCTCCAGCAGGACCAGACTCATGTTAGACACACATCTGCTGAGACCGTGTTGGAGAGAGGGATAGAGGGAGATGAAGAGAGAGAGAGATGATAGTGGGGAGACGGATAGTAGTAGTTGTAGCAGCTGGAGTCTGGACCACGTCCACAGCAGCAGAGATCCAGAGGAACCTACGAGACAAGGGAGCTCAGGGACTCCAGAAAGGTCTAAGAAAAGAGAGAAGAGAGGGAGACCAGAAGAAAGAAAAAGAGGAGAAGAAATGGGGAAGGAAAGGATAGAAGGAAAGGAGGGGATGAGGAAAGGAGATATAAAGGATGAAGAAAGAAAGAAAGAAAGAAAGAAAGAAAGAAAGAAAGAAAGAAAGAAAGAAAGAAAGAAAGAAAGAAAGAAAGAAAGAAAGAAAGAAAGAAGGAAGAAAGGGATGAAAGGAAAAATGAATGACAGAAAGAAGGAAGAAAGCAAGAAAGAAAAGAAAGAAGGACAGAAAGTAAGTAGGACGGAATGAAAGGAAAGAAAGAAAGAGGAAAAGAAGGATGGAAGAAAGGGATGAAAGGAAAAAAGAATGGCAGAAATAAGGAAGAAAAAGGAGAAAGAAGTTAAGAAAGAAAGGATGAATGACAGACCCCAAAAAAGGAATCTACAGCAGAGATCCAGAGGAACCTACGAGACAAGGGAGCTCAGGGACTCCAGAAAGGTCTAAGAAAAGAGAGAAGAGAGGGAGACCAGAAGAAAGAAAAGAGGAGAATAAATGGTGAAGGAAAGGACAGAAGGAAAGGACAGGGTGAGAAAAGGAGACATAAAGGATGAAGAAACATGGAAAGAAAGAAAGAAATGAAGGAAGGAAGACAGGAATGAAAGAAGGAAGGAAGGAAGGAAGGAAAGGAAAAAGGAAGGAAAGAGAGATAGAAAGAGGGAGGAATGAAAGAAAGAAAGAAAGAAAGAAAGAAAGAAAGAAAGAAAGAAAGAAAGAAAGAAAGAAAGAAAGAAAGAAAGAAAGAAAGAAAGAAAGAAAGAAAGAAAGAAAGGATGAATAACAGACCCCAAAAAAGGAATCTACTGCAGAGATCCAGAGGAACCTACGAGACAATGGAGCTCAGGGACTCCAGAAAGGTCTATGGTTAGTAACTTTAACGGGACAGGAAGAGTTAAAGTGAGAGACAGGCAGAGAGAGGAGAGAGAGGGAAAGACAGGATCCCAGTGTGTCAGTCTAAGCCTATAGCAGCAGAACTAAGACCTGGTCCAAGCCTGATCCAGCTCTAACTATAAGCTTTATCAAAAAGGAAAGTTTGAAGCCTACTCTTAAAAGTAGAGAGGGTGTCTGCCTCCCGGACCCTGACTGGTAGATGATTCCAAAGGAGAGGGGCCTGATAACTGAAGGCTCTACCTCCCATACTACTTTTAGAGACTTTAGGTGCTGCAAGCAGATTCAGGGATGTCTGAGTCAGGCGGCTGTGCTGTTGAATGCAAAGGTACAAAGGTAGAGTGAAGTCATAGCTTCGTTTTGGCGCTGTGATGGAAACTTGTACTCTGCTTGTGAAGCTTTAATCTTAAAGACAATGAATGAATAACTCCACACATGTTAGACCTTGTAGAAGTCTCCACCTGAGCCCTTCAAGGTGAAATGGTTCCACTCCATATTTGTCTTTGTAGTGAAGAGGAAGCTGAGTCTTTCTCTCATACATAAATCTACATCTTCTTTAATCCACCTCCGTCCTTGTCCTTGTCTGTGAACATCATTATCTCTTTCTTTCTCCGTTACCTGCTTTCCACCCTCCACCCTCCACCCTCCACCTTCCACCCTCCACCCTCTCCTCGCTCCTTATCTCCTCCTGTTATTCGCTCCTTGTCAGCGTGTTGTTTCTGAAATGAACGCCCTCAGTCTTCGTCCCCTCCTCCTCCTGCTGCCCACTCTCTGTTACGTGAAAACAACACTAAATGAGTGTTTTCGTCACCTCCCACCTTTTTCGTTTCCCTCGCTCTGATGTGTGTCACTGGATCCTGATGCTCTACTCCTGTCTCTCTCCTCTCCTCTGACCCTGTCTCTGTGCGACTATATGTTCCTCTTTCCTTACTCGATGACACATGACACATGAACGTGATCTCTGATTGACTGGGGTGTATTTTGAGCCTGAGAGCTCTGCTGGCTCTGCAGATGGTGCTCAGTATTTTTAGCCTCCTTGTTGGTGGTGTGTGTGTTTGCTTCTTTTTTCATGTTATGAGGAAACATTTTGTGAGGAGCTTTATTAAAGATATCCCCCTCTCTGTAATATTTCATTGACCATCTTGTCACCTACATTAGGTGAACAGATTTACTTTCCCGGTGACTGCCGACGTGAGATCCTGTATTATTGACACGACTGCATCTAATCTAACACTGCCAGACTCCCTCCCCGAGCCCAGGGGATTGTGGGTATTTGATTTGGGCTCTGTCTCCATCTGGGCTCCAGCAGTACGGAGAATTGCAAAGAAAGGAGGGAAGGCCACGGTGCTTTCAATGCCTGCAGCCTGCTGGGAAGTTCAGGCTTCACTCCAGCTTTTTGGAGAGATTCAGGTGGAGGTGAGGGGACAGGGGGGCTTCAGGTGCAGGGAGGGGCT
>NC_048285.1:34073871-34084508 GCF_009762535.1 Notolabrus celidotus | reverse complement strand
CATGATAAGTGCCTCAGGCTGAACGTCTCTGTATGCAAATATATATATATAAAAAAAATAACAATGACAAATTTGTTGGATAGATACACATCCTAAGAGATCCAACTCATCCTGGACATGAACTTTTTGAGCTGGCAGACGTTTTAGGACATTAAAAACAAAAACAAACAGACTAAAAAACAGTTTTTATTCAGGATCCATTACTGCTCTCATCACTGTGTGAGTATGGGCTTTTTGAACAGTGACTTTTGTGCAATATAGACAAGTGCAATAATAAGAAACTGTGCAATATTAAGTCTCTGTGATTTGATTTGTATGTTGTGTGTGTATGACAGTGTTTATAACTCCTGTATTTATTACTTGTTATACCTTGATTGTTGTTGTTTTTGTCTCTTTTAAATGGCACCTAATGAAGACTGCACCTTTTCAATTTCCTTGTACTTGTTGCAATGACAATAAAGGCATTCTATTCTATTCTATTCTATTCTATTCTATTCTATTCTATTCTATAGAAGTTGGAATAATTAAAACAAAATAATTAAAATCAATGGAGTAAAAAAAGTGAAATAAATAGAAACCCCCAAATCTCCCAAAATTAAACTTTTGTGAAGCAAACAAAACTCTGACTGAACCTTTAAATCACTCAGAGTTAAAGCTAGATTAAGTTCCTTTTTAAAACACAGAGAGAGAGAGAGAGAGAGAGAGAGAGAGAGAGAGAGAGAGAGACAGAGAGAGAGAGAGAGAGAGAGAGAGATTGTTGCGTAACAGTTCCAGAGTTCTGATGCATACAAACAGGAAGTGACACCTTAAAAACAACATGACAGTAAAATGGAGAGAGAGAGGCAGAAACTGCAGGAAGGTTGAGGTTTGATTTTTAAGTTGTGTAGTCAGTTAGCAGCAGAAGAAGAAGAACTGAGCTCTCCCACAACAAAGAGCTGCACTAACACTCCTCAGCATCATTACACTCCTGACTGACTCTCACGGTCTGCATTATTAGAGTCTTCTCTCTGGAGTCGATGAAGCTGAGTGGTTCCACTGGGCTGCTTGATCAGCCGTGTTCTTCGAGTCTGATATACCCCAAGATTTCACGGCCAGGTAGGGAGGGAGTTAGCTGAGGTCTGTCTGTCCATCACAAGGCTTAAACTCAGATGGTGGCGGCCATCTTTGTTTTTCTTTCTTGGTATTGTTTTTTTTAGGTGATAAGTGAGATGTAAAAACGTCAACTGTGTGTGTAATGCTTTTTCTCCCACATGAAAATGTTCTGGTTGTCATGGAGCATGTAAAGAGGATTTGGTGATGGATCAGAGAGAAAGCAGAGTGCTGACTGGAGTCCTCTCAGACAGACAGACAGACAGAGGATGAGAGCGACTGAGAGAGAGAGAGTGAGAGAGAGCAACCTGCGGATCGGTTCAGACTCCAGCTTTCTGAATTTTGCAACAACCCTAAACCTTATTTCAAGATGGAGATGAGCAGAGGAAAAGCTGTTCCTGGATCCTAAATTCAGCCCCTCAGTCCTTCGCTGAGTATGAAAATGAAATCTAAGTGTGTGTGTTTCATCGTGGACACACTCTCTCCTTGTTAATCTGTGTCCTGATTGTATCCCGATCCCTCGTGCAGCTCTCTCTGGGTCGTTACCCCTCAGTATCCGGTCTTTCTGATAACAGCATTAGATGTAAATGGTTCAGACAATGGGGCTCGATTCCTGCCCGCTCTGCCTCCAGCAATAAAGAGATAAATTGAGTCTGAGCTCCGGTGATGAATAGGTGTCATGTCCGGGGGCTGTGCAAGTACACCTAAGCTGCTTCAAGGCACACAAACAAGAGATAAGCTGCTGGCCTACACGTCACCCCAGCTCAGGCTTAATTCATAAATTTACTCCTTATGGCAGCTCTACCTGCAGGGAGGAGCGGGGGAGCCACAGAGATGCTCCAACCAGATGGATTAAGTGGATGAGGAGTCGGCCGTCCTGCAGTCTTAATGTCAGACTGTGATCAACACTGAAGTCTGCAAATTAGAGATGAGCCGGTGAAATGTTACCGCTAAGAGTTATTCCTGAATGACCTTTACATTTCTGCTTAGTTAGTGAAATCTTGTGCAGCAAGAAAAATGTCATTATCTGCTTTACCGAAGCTGGGAGTTAGAGAGGCTGGTACTGCATTATGTGCACAAATGAGAAGTAATTTGTGTGCGTACTGAGCTGGTTTTATTCCCTATAAATTAAATACAAAGGGCCTAATTAAGAACTTGAGAGTGTTCAAGTTTGCTCCTGCTGAACCTGTGCAAACCAGACAAAAGGACGATACTGGAAACATGCAAAGACTTAAATGCAGAGAACATTGCAACTCTGCTCGCAAGTGCTGTTTGCACGGTCTTTCAGGCTTGCGGTCTGCAGACATCACCCTCTGTGACTCCACATTTCTTGGCTGCTTCACAGCTGTGTAATGTCTCTGCTGCAATAAGAAGATATTAGAAAATCTGCATCATAACTCTGGACTATCACTGTGTCACTCCGTCTTTTATCCCTCTGCTGCTGTAGTTGTGAGCAACAGCTGGTCTCAGTCATGAGGGGTACATTTGCTTCATGCATAGTCGTGCAATCCAACCTAACATCAGACTTCCAGCAGATACGTATCCAGTCCATCTCCGTGCTCTCTCATCATCAACACCCATCGGTTGTGTTTTCAGAACGCAGCACATAGCAGGACCGCCGGACAGCTGGAGTCAAGTAACCAAGGTTTTCCTGCTGCAATCACTGATTCAAGGAATTTCCTCCTCCTCCTCTCCTCATCCATGTTGTCTTTCTGGTCCTCTGAAAACCTCTGACCTGTTGACTCCCAGCCTGGCTCCGCTCATCATGAGCTACCAGCAGCTCTACTGTCTGCTAATCTTTAAATCCACTCGTGATACAATCACCCAGGATGCATGTTAATGCTACATACAGAGACAGAGTGCTAGCTAAGTTTACAGGTAATGTGAGGCTTGTTGGAGGAGAATGGAGGAGATGCTGAAATGCTCTTTACACCTGGTAGATAGACGGTTAGTGAATCTGACATTTAGGAGGAAGGAACAGAAAGTAAAGGCTATCTGAAGGCCTAAAGATAAAACGTTTCCCACGGACATGAGAGAACGGATAACAGGCAGAGCCAAGCGCCCTGAGATTTCTGATGCGACTGGCTGGCCTGCACTCTCATCCAGAAGGAGTGCCGCCTCAACCCCCCTACCAAGGAGGAAACAGCCATGGACAGCAGTAAAAACTACTAGTAAGAACAAACCTGTAGAAGAAACAAAGATACATTTAGAGAACAGATTTGCACCACTTTCACAAGATCCTGACTCTCCATCCCAGGACCTGAGAAACCCTGTGTCCTCGAAGACCAAGGGAAGGTACGAGACCAAATCTATAAGCAAAAGGCCTCAGAGGGAGCTGACGACTGGGCCTGAAACACTGATCGTGGGCGATGGTGCCATGAAAGAGGTCAGTAGCCTCTGTGGCAAGAGAAACACCAAAGTCCTCTGCTTCACCAACGATTCGGTCTCTGACATTTCAGACAAAATTCTGGACATTGTTGCTGACCACACAACAGTGAAATCACTCATTCTTCACACTGGGGCCTTGGATGTTGTGAAGCAACAATCTGAGGTATTGAAACAAGATTTTACTGATCTGCTGCGCAAAGTCAGATCTGTTGATACTGTGGTGTTTATCAGTGGCCCTCTACCGACTGTCCGAAGAGGGGACGAGAGATTCAGCAGGCTGTTGATTTTGAACAAATGGCTCAAAGCTACATGTGCCGCTCAATCAGTGAACTTTATTGACAATTTTAATATTTTCTGGGAACGCAGACACCTTTTTAAGGCAGATGGATTTTGCCTCAACAAGTCAGGAGTAAGATTGTTCACTTCCAACCTATTTTACTCTGTGTATCACACACCAGCTTCCCTGGCCAAGGACAAGAGACAAGACAAAACAAAACAGCAGATAAGACCACATTCTGGAGGAAAACGACTGAGATCGCTGAGCCAGGAGGAGTCTTCATCGCCGCCACCATCACCCCCCCAAGAGGAGCGTCCTCCAGTGCCGCCAACTTCAACCCCCCAACGAGAGGAGCGTCCTAGACTGCGGCCATCTTCACCCCCCCAACAAGAGGAGTGGCCTCCACTGCGGCCATCTTCCACCCCCCAACAAGAGGAGTGGCCTCCACTCCCAACAGGAGGAGATTTCTATTCTTCACCACCCCAAACACCAGCCAACTCCCCGCCCGCTCCAGTCACTCTCTCTCCCTCCTCCCCCCTCCTGGATTTTACGGATGAGATGAAAAAGCTTGTCAATGTTGGAATCAAGCTTACACCCCGTCCAAATCCCATATTCTCTCCCCTAAATCTACCCCATCGCCCAGCCCCCAGCCCACCACCGTGCCCGAAACCACCATCACAGAAACTTCACAAAGCCCCTTCACCTCCTCAGAATCATCATCATCATAACAATTCTAACTGATATGGGCCGGGTCCAGGCTTCAAAGCTGATATCATTAATGTTTTCAACCAGGAAAAGCCGGGGCCCTGTGGAATTCAGGTAGCCTCCTCAATTCCTCTGTTGGCAGGAAATAGAAAAAGGGTAAATCTGCTAAGAAACAGAAGATACTCGACTAAATCTGCCAACTTATTAAATTTAGCTCCACTTCCTCGTCAGCCACAAACAGCTGTAAAAAATAACACAACTGGTTTTAACTCACTAAACTTAGCTTTATTAAATATCAGGTCTCTGGGAGGCAAATCTTTTTTAATAAATGATTTTATTATTAAACACAATCTTAATTTTATGTTTTTAACAGAGACTTGGTTAGACCAAGATAACAGTGCAGCTGTACACATTGAATCATGCCCTCCAAACTTCTCTTTTGTGAGTGAGACTAGAACGCATAAAAAAGGAGGAGGTGTTAGTATAATTTTTAATGAGTTATTCAAATGCAAGCAGGTGTTTTATGGAAATTTCACTTCTTTTGAATATGTGGCTCTTCAGTTAAATACATCCTCTCGGTCTATATTTCTTAATATTTACAGACCACCTAAATACTGTACTGATTTCTTTGATAACCTTGTTGAACTACTGTCTCTTATCTGCACTGACTTTGATTCTGTTTTAATTGTTGGTGATTTTAACATCCATGTTGACAAACCTGAGGACAGAGTGACTGAAGAACTGTGTTATGTCCTTGACAACTTTGGACTCACTCAGCATGTGACGCAGCCCACACACAACAGGGGCCACATCCTAGACTTGGTTATCTCCAAGGGTCTAAACATTTCCAAGGTTCTGGTATCTGATGTTGCTCTCTCTGATCACTGCTGTGTTTTCTTTGAAAGTGATTTATCTGTGAACACTAATGTTCAAACTGAGGCTATCTCAAAACGTTACATTACTGAAAGTACCAGTGATATATTTATTCAGGCTTTCTCTTCCATAACCCCCCTCTCTAGGTTCTCTGCAAATGAACTTGTAGAAGATTTCACTTTAAAAATTACAAACATTATTGATTCCATTGCACCAACTAAAGTAAAAGTGGTCTCCAATAAGAAAAAATCGCCTTGGAGGAATACCATGCAGGTCAAACATGAAAAAAAGGAATGTCGAAAAGCTGAGCGCAGGTGGCGTAAAACAAAGCTTCAGGTTCATTATGACATTTATAAAGAAAGACTTCACATGTTTAATCTAGAACTGAAAAAGTCAAGGCAGACCTTCTTCTCAGACATTATCTCCAAAAACAAAGATAATGCACGCGCCCTGTTTGCTACAGTCGACAGGCTAACAAACCCCCCTGTGCCAGTGGCCTCTGAACATTTATCTACCAAGGCCTGCAATGAATTTGCATTCTTCTTCACTGCCAAAATTCAGAAAATCAGACAAGCAGTCAACACTACTGTACGAGGTACTGGGAATGTGTTATCTGTGTGTCCACCAAAAACAACTCAATCACTATGACACAATTTAATCCAATAAATTACAAAAACCTACAAGATATAATACAGCATTTGAAATCCTCATCCTGCTGCCTTGACATTCTACCATCACCATTTTTCAAAAAGGTTTTAGACTGCATGACCTCAGATCTGCTTCAAATTGTCAACATGTCTCTTCTTACAGGTGTCTTCCCCCAGGCCATGAAAACAGCAGTAATTAAACCCCTCCTGAAGAAGAACAATTTAGATGCATCAGAAATGAACAACTATAGGCCGATATCAAACCTCCCTTTTTTAAGTAAAATTATTGAAAAAGCTGTTTTTCAACAACTGAACAATTATCTAATGATAAATGACTGTTTTGATGTCTTCCAATCTGGATTCCGATCACATCACAGCACAGAGACCGCTCTAGTCAAGGTCCTCAATGATATTCATTTAAACACAGACAATGGCAAAATCTCAGTTTTGGTATCACTTGATCTCAGTGCTGCTTTTGACACAGTTGACCACAAGATACTACTGGACAGACTTGAAAACTGGGTGGGAATCTCTGGTGCAGTACTAAATTGGCTTAAGTCCTATTTAAATGACCGGGACTATTTTGTGTCTATAGGTAAATACACATCTGAGCGGATGAAAATCGTATGTGGAGTACCTCAAGGATCCATTCTGGGGCCTCTACTATTCAACATCTACATGCTCCCCTTAAGTCAGATAATAAGAAACAACCAAATAAAATACCATAGCTATGCAGATGACACACACATTTACATCACCATATCACCAGGGGATTATAGTCCCATACAAACACTGAGTAAATGCATTGAACAAATCAATGACTGGACGAGCCAGAACTTTCTTCAGTTAAACAAAGAAAAAACTGAAATGATTGTTTTTGGAGCCAAGGAAGAAAGGTTAAAGGTTACTGCTCAGCTCCAATCTGCAATGATGAAATGTTCAAACCAAGCCAGAAACCTTGGTGTAGTCATAGACTCAGACCTTAATTTCAGCAGCCACATTAAGACAATTACAAAGTCAGCCTACTATCACCTTAAGAATATATCAAGGATTAAAGGACTTATGTCTCAGCAGGATGCAGAAAAACTCGTCCATGCATTTATCTTTAGCAGACTAGACTACTGTAACGGGGTCTTTACAGGACTCCCTAAAAAGTCCATCAGACGGCTGCAGCTCATACAGAATGCTGCTGCTCGAGTCCTAACAAGGACCAAAAAAGTAGACCACATTACTCCAGTTCTTAGATCTCTACACTGGCTTCCTGTCTGTCAGAGAATAGACTTTAAAATCCTGCTGATGGTTTATAAAGCACTGAATGGTTTAGGCCCAAAATACATTGCTGATCTGCTGCTACTTTATGAACCACCTCGACCTCTGAGGTCATCAGGTACTGGTCTGCTTTCAGTTCCTAGAGTCAGAACGAAACATGGTGAAGCAGCGTTTAGTCATTATGCACCACATATCTGGAACAAGCTCCCTGAAAGCTGTAGGTCTGCTCAAACTCTCACCTCTTTTAAATCAAAGACTAAGACTTTTTTATTTACCTCTGCCTTCCTATCTTAGATTATTTTAACCCACTTTAAATTAAAATTTTAATGTAATTTTTAATATATTTCTAATTCTCCTTTTCTTTTCTGTTTTATCATATTTGTCATTTTAATTATGTTCTTTTATGCCTGTCTGAATGTCTCCAATGCTTTTAATGTGTTAATGTAAAGCACATTGAGTTGCCCTCGTGTATGAAATGCGCTATACAAATAAAGCTGCCTTGCCTTGCCTTGCCTTGCCTTGCCTTGCCTTGCCTTGCCTTGCCTTGCCTTGCCTTGCCTTGCCTTGCCTTGCCTTGCCTTGCCTTGCCTTGCCTTGCCTTGCCTTGCCTTGAAGCTTCTTACAGCCGATCAGGGTCGATATGCTTCTTGCACAAAACTGTAGTCCACAATAACACAGGACTTCCACCAGATCTGTATCTGCTCTGTCTCCGATCAGCTGTTGTCCCGTTCAGTGCTCTCTCATCCGTCAACACCCACAAGTTACATTTTCAGGACGCAGCACAGAGCAGGACCTCTGGACAGCTGGAGTCATGTGACCGAGGTTTTCCCTGTGGTAATCACTGAATCAAGGATTCTCCTCCTCCTCCTCCTCCTCTCCTCATCCATGTTGTCTTTCTGGTCCTCTGAAAACCTCTGACCTGTTGACTCCAGGCCTGGCTCCGCTCATCATGACTTTGGTTTGTTGTTGTAGTTAAGTGAAATACGATCTGGTGATAACACAGAGTGTTTTATTCTGAAAATTAACCGGATGTTTTCATTTTGTTTTGGTGAAACCTGACTTCCTGTCCCGCTCCATCTGCTCTGTTGAGATTGATGCGTCGTGCTCGGGATCAGAGTCGCAGTCAGAACGCAACGGAGCAGATCCAGTGGAAGTTAACACATTGACTAGAATAGAAACGGATCTGGTGGAACTTGGCCGTGAGACGACCTCACTTTGTCTCAGACCAGTGTTGCTGTAGAGACATGAGCATCCCTTTCAGTCCGTCTCATCAGCAGTTAAAGCTCCTCACATGACCTCTTATGAAGCACATTGTGTAATCAGCTCTGAGTGTTTGTCATACAGTGAATAGTTTCAGACTCTCCATCCAGTATGTCTCATCTCAGTGTTGTCACCCAACACTAAATACATGCATTAGCCAAATGTGTTTTCCACACTTGATAAAGGCAGCTCCGTCTCTCCTGTAGTGATCCCTGCTGGAGCCCTGAGCTCCTGTCGAGAAGCACAATGTGCTGAAGTATTATGTGAGCACTGTTCACCGTGCGTGCTGAAGCCGAGTCGCTGTGATTTCCTGCCTGGCTGTTTCAATACGCCTCCAAAACGTCCACGACGCCTCCACCCTGTTTATGAAACTGTGAGCGGTGAAAACCCGGCACTGCTGCAGGAGTTCACCGTCTGCAGCTCTCCTCCTCCTCCTCCTCCTCTTCTTCTTCCTCACTCCTCCGCTCCGGCATTTTCCATCTCACAATAATGACAACACCAACACAGCGGAGCGTGACATGAAGAAGAAAGCCCTTCTGAGCCATTAGGAGATAGACACAGACAGGATGGAGTGTTTACAGTGAGCGGGCCTCTTTCTGCTCTCCAGCTGTTCAATTTCATCTGCTTCTCTCCGTCTCTCTCTCTCCTCCAATCTCGCTAACGCTTCAAATCTTCCTTTTCTGCACTCTGCTGTCTGCTTCCATCTGGTTCTCTCCATCACTCATCCCGGTCTCTGTTTACACAACGGCCCTGTCTGTCATTGTTCACTTTCCTCTCCTCTCCTCTCCTCTCTCTTTGAGAACCATCTTTTATTTCCAGCCCACTCCTCTTGTCAGATGCTTTCTTCTCCCTGACACGCTCTGTTTCTCTGTTCATTTTGGGAGAAACAAGCTCCTCTGCAGTTCCAGAATATGCTCCGGAATAATTGGAAAATATCTCAGCACAACGTTTATCTGGAAACAAAAACCAGAACAGAGGATTATGGAGTGGTGTGTCTTCATCTTTTAAGACATCTTGGAGCTTTTCTGGGTCATCCTTTCAAGCATCATGCTGCTTTTAGTCTAAATCTACTTTCACTGTCCTCGAAAGAAGAGCGTTATATTATTAAGGAAGTCCCTGAAAACGACACTTATCACTTTTAATTTCAGGGTACGTCTTCCTGGACACATCGTTGCATCGGTTGTCAAAGCTCATAGCTCCAAATAGATCCTGTTTGTGGAAGTATAAGTTAAAGTGCAGGACAGAGAAGGTCAGATCAGAGATGAGGAGGGACCAGAGGTCATGTCTTGTAGTCTGTTTTGCAGAGGTAGGTTCTGAGTTGATCTTTAAATGAGTAAAGGGAGTCAGAGAGTTCCAGAGATGGCCAAGGCTCTGTCCCCCCAAGGTGCTGTGCTTGGTGATGGGGAACAGGAGGTCAGCATTTGATGATCTGAGGAGTGGTGTTTAAGGAGGTCAGTGGGCCTCCTCCTCCCAGACTGACATGCCTGAAACACCTCCCCAGGGAGACGTCCGGGAGGCATCCTTACCAGATGCCTGAACCACCTCATCTGGCTCCTCTCGATCCAGAGGAGTAGCAGCTCTACTTTGAGTCTGAGCTCCTGACCCTCTCTGTAAGGCTGAGCCCAGACACCCTGCAGAGGAAGCTCATTTCAACCGCTTGTATTTGCAATCTTGTTCTTTCGGTCACTACCCACAGCTCGTGATCAGGGACAGAGGTGGGGCGGGGTCAGAGGTCATGTGTTGTATGCTTTTTGGAACAGGAAGGTCTTGAGGTGGTTTTTGAATGATTGAAGTGAGTCAGAGTTGAGGATGTGTGGAGGGAGAGAGTTCCAGAGAGTCGGGGCAGCGATGGCAAGACTCTGTCCCCCAAGGTGTGGTGCTTGGACTTGGTGATAGGGGACAGGAGGTTGGCATCTGATGATCTGAGGCGGCGAGATGGGGAGTGGTGTTTGAGGAGGTCGGTCAGGTAAGAGGAGGCGAGGTTATTGAGGGCTTTGTAGGCGATGAGGAGGATCTTGAAGTGAATTTGGTGCTGAATGGGGAGCCAGTGGAGGGGCTGAAGGATGGGTGTGATGTGGGCTCTGGGTGAGTAACCGGGCAGCTGTATTTTGGACATATTGAAGTTTTTT
>NC_048285.1:34038871-34068871 GCF_009762535.1 Notolabrus celidotus | reverse complement strand
AAGTCGGATGATTGCCTCATAATTTATGGCTGCAGAGAGAGAGATGACATGCTGGGTCGACTCCTCGATAAGTCAACAGATAGAAGATGAATATTAATGATTTTAACAAACTATAGAGGGTGTTAGTTTGCAGGTGGAGACATCGGAGGATGAACATCTTTAAAGTTTGTTTGTTTTCAGAAGAAAAACTTACTTTTTTGTGAAAACTTTCTGCAGGTACTTTAGCCTTTGAGTTTGGGTTGTACAGATTCTAGGAATAAGTAGTATCTAAATGTGACATTGGAAAAACAAACAAAGAGACAGAACAATCAGAATCTGCTGGTTCATCACATGTTGCAGGAAAGGGCTTCACAGTTGTGCAGCACGATGCAGAGACACTCAATTGGATTGAAATCTGGGGAATTTTGAGGTCAGACACTCAAGAGGTCGCCCAATTCCGTTCCTCACATGTGCATTGTGGTGGACAAGGGTCAGCATGGACACCCTAACTGGTCTGCAGCCGCACAGCCCTGTACACAAAATGTGATGCACAGTTTGAGCTCTAGTTGCTCTTCCAGGACCACATGTCCCAGCCTTCGCCCTCCACTCACATCAATGTGCCTTAGACCCTGTCACAGATCCACCTGTCTCCCTTCCTTGGACTTCCTTGTGGGTAGGTACTGACCCCGCCATGTAACCATCACCGTTTGGTCTTCGTCAAAGTCGCTCACATCCTCACACTCGCCCATTGTTCCTGATTCAACTCTTCTGACAGGTGCCACTGTAATGTCGTCTGTGAGTGGCTGTAGCAGAGGAGTGTTTTGTACCCACAGTGAGATCTTCAGTCTTGCAGCATTTTTCAATCTGACCTCATATCCCACGCAGAGCCCGACATGCTGTAGGACTAATATATGGGGATGTTAGCGTTAGGGCGGGGCCAGAGTGGATGACTCAACAGCTGACGGAGAAAGGCGCAGCACTCTGGGTCTCATTAAAAGTCTAACAGTGCCTATCGGCTCTGCTGGATCAGGGGGTCCTTAACCTTTTGCAGGCAGGGAAAGCCCCCCGAGCTCCACTCAGACTCATTAAAACATATTACTTCTTCACAGCTGAACGGAAACCAAACAAGAAGGTCAAACTACCAAACAGCCCATTAACAGTCTGACATTAAAGAAATAAGAATGGTCTTACCTCAACAGCCAGGCTCATTAAAACACCGTGCTTCACTTCATCTGCAAACTAAACCAAAAACCCACACTATAAAAACTAATCATGCCAAAAGAAGGAGCGGTTATTACCACGCCGGTGTCAGGGGGAGAAACTGCTGAAACATGGAAATACACCAATAAATAACTGAGTTAATTAAACAACAGGATGTAGATTAGATCCGGGGTTCCTGCAGGAGCGTCGGACCACAATATGAGCCAGGCTTTCTTCATGTTTATGGTGAAGTTTCAGGATGTTTGGTGCATGCATTCTGCCTCACATGGGACGCCAACTCCTGTCATGAGGATGCTTTCATTGTCTTGTTCACACGAATGTCCCCGTGTTCTTCCTTTTGCATTGCTTCCAAAATGGTGCCATGCAATTTCAGCACAAATTTGGTCACCAACAACTTGCATGTTTTTCAAAAAATCCCAGCTGTATCACAGATTTTACTGCCCTAGTGTTTAACTGTAAAAGCACAGGCTGCTCCTCTGTCTCTTTAGAATCAATCTCACTTCACTCCATCGTTATTAAACCATAAAACTATCCTGCATGACAGAAAAAGTCTGACCCGGCACTTTAAACACGATGATGATTCCATAATGCACGGACTGAAAGTGATGAGCTTCAGACGCTCAGGCATCAGAGGGGGCTGCAGTCTGGATGTTGTTCTTTGGGTCTGAAGTGTCAGAGGAAACATTCCTGTCAGCCGGTCTCCTCCTGGAGAGCGAAGCCGGTGTGACAGCATGTTCAGATGTTCTCCATGATTTCCATAATGATGCTCCGTTTCACTTTCTAACTTCTCCTCCTGACTCCTGTGTGACTGCTCCCTCTGATTAAATCCCTCCCTGTCCTCGTTGAACCCTTTCCCTCCGCCTTCATCAGTCTCTCTTTCCTCCTCTTTAAAATCAGCTCTAATGGAGTCAAAATAGTCCTCTTATCTGGCGGTTCATCTCGTAATTGATTCATAGTGTTTCACTCAGAAGGATGATCCACTTTGACATTTTATTGCCCCGGAGAAAGCCCTGTCTCTTATCGGCAGTCAAATCTCAATGAATTATGAATAAATCATATCAAAACTTTGGGCCTGGAATATTATATAAATATTTCAGCACTGTCACCAAATGCTTTCAATGTAGCATTATTACCTGGAGGACATCGGGGGCTGGGATTACGGGTCGGATGATGATACCACCAGAGGGAGGGATGTTACAGCAGTAAACCTGCTCAGGTGAAACCAGGCCTGCAGGTGAAGGACACGGTCAGTGTTTACAGCCTGTTCATTCAGAGGGTGCTTATTTGAATGCATAGATGTACATGTGCCTGCACTTAATGCAGCTGTCTGAAGTATTAAACCTCACTGCAGAGTTTAATGCTGAACACAAAGCCTCTGTGCAGCTTGAAGAATCCAGGTTTTACATATTCAACATCTATTTTGTGACTTTAAGTGATTTGATCCGTGTCCGGTCCGTCTCTGATCCGTCACAGCACCAGATCTGATAGGTTTCTATTCTAGTCATTGTGTTAACTTCCACTGGATCCACTCCTGCGTCTCTGATCCGGCAGGTCGGAGTCCACCGGATCAGATACACAATACTTCTATTTGTGCCAGATGCCGGAGCACGACGCATCAATCTCAACAGAGCAGATGGAGCGGGGACAGGAAGTCAGGTTTCATCAAAACCAAATGAAAACATCCGGTTAATTTTCAGAATAAAAGACTCTGTGTTATCACCAGATCGTATTTCACTTAACTACAACAACAAACCAAAGTCATGATGAGCGGAGCCAGGCCTGGAGTCAACAGGTCAGAGGTTTTCAGAGGACCAGAAAGACAACATGGATGAGGAGAGGAGGAGGAGGAGAATCCTTGATTCAGGGATTACAGCGGGGAAACCTCGGTCACATGACTCCAGCTGTGCTCTGTGCTGCGTTTTTTAAAACTGAACTGGCGGGTGTTGACGGACGAGAGAGTACAGAGACAGACCAGATACAGATCTGGTGGAAGTCCTGTGTTATTGTGGACTACAGTTTTGTGCAAGAATCATATCGACCCTGATCGGCTGTAAGAAGCTTGAGATAGTCTTTACTTTCTGTTCCTTCCTCCTAAATGTCAGATTCACTGACCGTCTATCTTCCAGGTTTAAAGAGCATTTCAGCATCTCCTCCATTCTCCTCCAACAAGCCTCACATTACCAACAAACTTAGCTAGCACTCTGTCTCAGTATACAGCATTAACATGCATCCTGGGTAATTGTATCATGAGTGGATTTAAAGATTAGCAGACAGTAGAGCTGCTGGTAGCTCATGATGAGAGGAGCCAGGCCTGGAGTCAACAGGTCAGAGGTTTTCAGAGGACCAGATAGACAACATGGATGAGGAGAGGAGGAGGAGAATCCTTGATTCAGGGATTACAAGGGAAAACCTAGGTCACATGACTCCATCTGTCCGGTGGTCCTGCTCCGTGCTGCGTTCTGAAAACACAACCGTGAGTATTGACGGATGAGAGAGCATGGAGGGGATCTAAAACCAAACTTTCCATCTTAGATGTGTTTTTTGCTCCAAACGTCTCCACTTCCTTTAAATGTACCCGTCTGTTTTTATAACGTTGCACACCGACCCGTCATGTGTTTGATATCGTCAGAGAGAGCCCGGAGCTGTGTTTGAAGCAGGATGAGATATATGCGGAGCAAAGTGGCCACAGATGGAGGTTGTGACATCAATTGGACGAGAGGGAATGAGGTGTTTTCGTCGTTCAGAGGCAGACCTCTGGCAGATAAATGGCTTCTGTTTCTCTCATCAGCATCAGAACCAACATCTGCTTCCTGTTTTCTCTCCCTTACATCACTCATCAGCTGCTGCAGGTCACTGCTCTGCTCTTCACACTCTGCCTGCACGTGTGTGTGTGTGTGTGTGTGTGTGTTTACATCTGCACACATAAAAGCATGTAGGACTCTCTTATACACACTAACAAGTGGACTGAAGTGTGTGTTAGTGTGTGAAGCTTCCATCTGTCAGTCTGACGCATCGCCCCAGTCAGCAGTCGTCTCCCCTTCACACGTCATTGGCTGTCGCCGTGAGACCGGGACTTATTCAGCCAATTAGCTCAGAGCAAGATAGCAGTGGAAGGACCTGCTGCGTAAGCTGCTGCCGTGTCTTTAAATGTCAGCGGACACAATCAATGCGTGAGCTGCAGCGAGAGGAAGGTGAGGGGAACAGGTGATTCGTCACCGCGCTGTGATGCGTCTTCATATCATTGACTCGGATCACGGCGCGGCGGGAGCTGCCGTGATGAAGGCGCTAAGTAAAGAATCATGTCCAGGTAAATTATTGAGTGTGGGACGATTAGTTACAGAAAACACAAATCAAACAAATACAAACATGACGACGACGAGGCCCAGAGCTCTGCAGAGTCATCGCAGAGAGGACCACAGGAAAACCTCAGGCTCTCAGAGAGTCTGCTGAGTCATGCTTCACCTGCACTCAGGCTGTTTCAGGGAAATACAAACTATAACCAGCTGACAAGAAGTGGAACCAGTGACTGATGTTAAATCATCAGGTTGAGTTAGGGCGCAGAAACTACTCAGTTAAGTCTGGGAAACTAGACTTCTCTATTTCTATGGTGTAATAAAGCCACACAGGCTGCAGGGTAAGACTGATCCTGAACATCGTGACAAGTTCAGAATCAGGAATACTTCATTTATCCCGAGGAGGGAAATTCAGTAATTACAGAACTCTTATAAACAGTATGTAAGAAAGTCAAAATATTAAAATGAATCAAATCAAATAAAAAAGAATAAAAAAAAATAGAATAGAATAGAATAAAATTAAATAAATATAAAAATAGAATAAAATAGAATAGAATTAAATAGAATAAAATAAAAAAGAATAAAATAGAATAGAATAGAATAGAATAAAATTAAATATAAAAATAGAATAAAATAGAATAAAACAAAACAGAATATAATTAAATAGAATAAAATTAAATAAAATAGAACAAAATAATAGGAAATAAAATAGAATAGAATAGAATACAATTAAATAATATAATAAAATAGAATTGAATATAATTAAATAGAATAAAATAAAATAGAATAAAATAAAATAGAATAGAACAAAATAGAATAGAATAAAACAAAATAAAATAGAATAAATTAGAATAGAATAGAGTGAAATAAAATAGAACAAAATAAAAGGAAATAAAATTGAATAGAATAAAATAGAATAAAATAGAATAGAATAAAATAGAATAAAATAGAATAGAATAGAATAGAATAGAATAGAATAGAATAGAATAATAATAAAGTGTATACAGAAGCGCTGAAGTTAGCTAATTACAAAAGTGCTGGGAATGGAGGAGTTATAAACAAGCTTGTTAAAGTGGAAGGGAAGTTGTTGCACAAGTTGTGTATGCAGTTCTATCTTTAATCTACTATTACAAGGTAAAAAAACAAACATGCAAATGTAATTAACTCATCCATCAGGTCGTCCCTGATAGAATCAGAAGTCTGTACTGGATGTCTAATACATTCAGGACCTGCTGCATGAGATTGCGTTGCCCTGTATGACTTTGAAAGGTCTGATTTTAAGGTATTGGAATATATTCAAGTGTCTTGTTGTGCATTGTTTTTGCTGATACACCTCTAACTAAATACTCCATCCTCATGTGGCTCCACTAAGACCGCACTAAGCTCTCAGGGTCCTCTGCAAAGTCCACCAGTCTGACGTTTCCTGCTAATGTAAGCAGAAGAAGAAGACAGTAACAAAGTTCCTGCAGGACACAAAGCTTCCCTGACTGCTGACTCATCTCTCCTCGCTGTCCCCCGGCGCCTCCCGTTAAAGCTGCTGTTATTGTTGTTGAATATGAGACCGGACAGTTGTTTGTCTATTAGCGGCGCTAATCACGCCGAGCCACCCGTGTCAATATAACTCATTATATGAAACAAGAGGCTCATCAGGCGGCCGCGGCCCCGCTTATCAGCACAGCCAGGTCCAATTCATCAGCGCCACGTTTATGAAACATCATCATCTTTTGAAATCACTGTTGACGGGGCTGGAGCTGATCACATGTATCAGGCAGAGTCTAAGCTTATTAACAGCAGAGCAGCCGTGAGTCTTTGTGCAACCTCAAAGAAGAGCAGCGGATAAACACAAGCCTTTGATTTTCATACTTTTATTACTGCTAATTTGGATTGAGCTGCTCTCACTTATTGTCCCCTTTGTTTCTTTACAGAATAACAGCATGGTGGTGCAGCATGTTAGCTGTACCTTATGTTCAGGACTGTCGGCTACAAGCTGAGCAGTATGAAGGAATATTGCATTAAAAAAAACTTAAAAGAGGATCAAGGAAAAGGGGTAACACAAAATATAGAAATGTTTGCTTTTCATCTTTTCAATACGGTCACAAATCACTCAGCTGTGGCAACACATCTCTTTAAAATGTACTTTAACTGAGAGAAAAGAAAGGAGACCCACCCGCCATCCCACCCAAAACCCACAGACTTGATTGTGTTCATTTTTAAAGAGCGTGTACTGCGATTACAACAGATTCCCAACTACACAAAAGCTGCACATCAAAATCTTGGATACCAGGCACAAACAGACAGATCGCAGCAGAAGCTTTATAAGACAACTAATCCCAGTAAGGTTTCCAGAGCCCTAAATGTTCAAACTAAACCCTTAAAAAAGTGTATCTGCAAGTAAGTCAAAGCTTTATGTATGAACACATTTATGAGTGTGCAGAAATGTGCAAGGGAGTGCAAATGTGGGCTACATGGTGGTGCAATGGCTAGCGCTGTTGCTAATCCCAGCTGGAGCCTTTTGGTGTGGAGTTAGCATGTTCTCCCCGTGCAAGTGTGCATCGTTTTGGGTTCCTGCAGCTTCCTTCTACAGTCCAAAAACATGCTTGTTCCTTTGTATGTATTTATTTATTTGCACACATATAAGATTGCATAAGATCTGAAACCTAAATTTTGAGTGTGTCTGTTGTTCTGTCTACATGTTGGCTGTGTGATAGGCTAGTGATATGTCCAAGGTGTACCCTGCAACCTGCCCAAAGGATGGAGCCGAGAAAGGCTTAAACCCTAACCTGCCTTCAAATAGGATAAATGTTAGAGGTAGACAAATGGGTGGATGAATGGATGCTGCAAAAAGAGTGTGTTAAACTTTATGACGGTCCTGAATGAACTCCAGAGATAATTGAATTATAGTCTGTTAATGTAGAGCTTGTCCTGAAGCAGTAGTTTCCATCAGTGGTTTAAAGTTGATTTGATATTTGAAATCTCAAAGTGTGACACATGTTCATGTTTCCAGGCCGGACTCGGACAGATGTAACGAGCAGAAGCAGAAACAGACAGAGATCACATCCAAACACACACACCAGATTAACCAGCTAATTAATTGGACTAACGCTGCAGTATTTTATGTGCCAGCTGCACAGAGCCGAGGTGTGTGTGTGTCTTTGTGTGTGTGTGTGTGTGTGTCAGCTTGTGGTGCTTCATCACTGTTGTTGTCACATGTCAGTGAGCTGATGCCAGATGTGTCACTTAGTGTTTAAAGCCTATTAACGGTGTCAGATGTGATCGGCGGCAGCTGGACAAACAGAGAGGCTGACAGGACGCCGCTTTCAGCCAGAGACACGGATCTGCATGAGACGCTGCGAGCGCCACATTCCTGTTAGACGCTGATGTGATGCCGTATTGATCCGTGCAGAGAGGTCTCCTTACAGGTCAGAGGTCAGGGTCAGACTCAGAGGAGCCCTCTGGGAGCGGTCTACTAAAGACGTGTACCTGTCAGTGAGAGGGATCAATAATCAAAGAGCCAGGTCTCTGTGGAGTGAACAGCTGATTCTGGTGATAATAAATCAGTGTGTGATGATTTAAACAGTCTGTATGAATCAATGCATCATTTGGTCGAGGTCCAGCTCACAAAGCATATTGCCTTAATGGCCGTGAAGCACAAACACGCCCATAAAGGTTTGCAGCATCATGAATTCTGCTCTTGTTTTATGTCTGATTGTGAATAAGAGCTGTTAGCTTCTCCACTCTGCTGCATAGAGCTTCCCCGTACGCTTACATCCTGTCCGAGCTCAGACAAACAGTGAGGGGACTCTCTTACTTGTGTATTGTGAAGTTGATTCATGGCTTTTAAAGCTGCTCAAAGAGCAGCTCAACCAATCAGAACATGTCGTGCATTACCTTCTCTAAGGCTGCAATATCGTGCATGCATGTGCCGAGCTGAGCCATCGCCTGGAACGTTTAAATCCTGTTTGTAAATATGATAATAAAGCCAAAGTTTTTAACAGTCTTAATGCACAGATTTATTATTTTCAGGTCATCCAGAGGTGGAGAGTTTGAGGGCGAACTGCTGGACGTTCCTGCAGAACTCGCATAGAGGCAGAGGAGGCACGGAGCTACGAGGGAGGAGAGCTTATGGAGGTTTATGGAGAGGAGAGGCTTCCAGACTGTCCGGGCAGACCGGGATAGCAGCGAGAGGGAGATCTCACGTCATACTGGTAGCTGTTTACATCCCCCCTCTGCAATAGCCAGACTCCAGACGGACCACCAGAGTGCCCTCTTCCTGATCTCTGGGGACTTCAACACTGCATTTATTTTCTACAGAGCTTATTATTGTATTTGTATAACTTACTGTGTATAGAGAAACGGTTATGACTAAACTCCCCTTCCTGGGATAAATAAAGTATTTCTGATTCTATCCATCCATCCATTATCTTGACCGCTTATCCCATTAGGGGTCACAGGGGCGCTGGAGCCTATCCCAGCTGGCTTTGGGCAGAAGGCAGGGTACACCCTGGACAGGTCACCAACCTATCACAGGGCTAACACAGAGACAGACAACCATTCACACACACACTCACACCTACAGGCAATTTAGAGTGACCAATTAACCTGGTATTTCTGATTTTGAATCCTGAGTGTAAAAATGTCACTGACTGTGTGTGGCTGTTTGTCAGATTATTATTACAACTAATTTACATTCAAAGAGGCCTAATAAATGCATAATGTCTCATTAGAATACATGTAAACAGCAGTGGTACACACTCATGCTGTTTGCTCTGCAGCACGGTTTATGCTGCATGTAACCTTTGGCGTGTGCTTTGTGAACTCTGCAGCGTCTCTTCGTCTCATTTGCACATTTCTAGTGGGAGCAGGAACCGTGGTACCCCTTTGTGTTTCAGGTTCTCAGTGTTTGGATGTCATGCTGGGCATTGGGGAACCATGACAGGCATCGGATCATAAGTTTTATATAAGCTCACTAATAAACTCTTTGAATTTACATTAATTGACAATCACAGCTGGTGAGTGTGGGCGTTTAGATTAAATCATATGTTCTCTTTAGATGTAAATAAACTGTCAGCACTGTTACCGTACATTAACTTTATATTAATCTATCTTTTTCAACAGTTTTTCAGTTCTTCATATTTGATCTTCCTCCTCCTGGAGAGCCTGTATTGTTTGTGTTCAGCGTCTTGTTTGCCTTGGCAGCTGTAACAGAGCAAACACTAGAAACACTCTGATAAGTCAATGTTTAATAAGAGCAGCAGTACGTTCTCACAGCTTCACCTGTTGTTTCAGGTGAAGTGTTTGTGAATAATAACAGCAGATATTTCAGGCAGGTTTCCAGAATCTGTTGGCAGATAAAGGAACAATCTTTTTATTTTCTTCTTCCTTTCTTTGTGTTCATTTTTTACCTCTGACTGGAATCACACCAGGTGTTCCTACCTGTCGGTTTTATTATGAAGATACTTCAACATCAACGAAGATCTCTCAATCAAAGCAGCGTGACACCAAGGCTGCAAATCTACTTAGTTAGGCTGAGATGAAAGATTAGGATTTACATTTAAAAAGGAACACTACTATATAACGTGTGTTTCCTGTAAATAACTCTTCTGTGGCGACGACCTTAAATATAATCAGAATTTGATTTTGGTGCCAAAATAAGGGAGGAATAATTAAAGTGTTGCACGCTTGACTTTAAAGAAAGGATGTCAGCGTCTTAAAAGGGTCCAGTTTTGCAGGATTTGTGATATCAAGGCAGAGTCTGACACGGGACTTCCACCAGATCCGTGTCCGTGTCTCTCGTCCGTCAACACCCACCGGTTGCATTTTCAGAACGCAGCATGGAGCAGGACCGCCGGACAGCTGGAGTCATGTGACCAAGGTTGGATTCTTCTCCTCCTCCTCCTCTCCTCATCCATGTTGTCTTTCTGGTCCTCTGAAAACCTCTGACCTGTTGACTCCCGGCCTGGCTCCTCTCATCATGAGCTACCAGTAGCTCTACTGTCTGCTGAGCTTTAAATCCACTTGCGATACAATCACCCAGGATGCATGTTAATGCTGCATACTGAGACAGAGTGCTAGCTAAGTTTGTTGGTAATGTGAGGCTTGTTGGAGGAGAATGAAGAAGATGCTGAAATGCTCTTTGAACATGGAAGATAGACGGTCAGTGAATCTGACATTTAGGAGGAAGGAGCAGAAAGTAAAGACTATCTCAAGCTTCTTACAGCCGATCAGGGTCGATATGCTTCTTGCACAAAACTGTAGTCCATAATAACACAGGACTTTCACCAGATCCGTATCTGTTGTATCTCTGTGCTCTCTTGTCTACAACACCCACCTGTTGCGTTTTCAGAACGCAGCAGGACCGCTGAACAGCTGGAGTCATGTGACCGAGGTTTTCCCACAGTAATCTCTGAATCAAGGATTCTCCTCCTCCTCCTCTCCTCATCCATGTTGTCTTTCTGGTCCTCTGTAAACCTCTGACCTGTTGACTCCAGGCCTGGCTCCGCTCATCATGACTTTGGTTTGTTGTTGTAGTTAAGTGAAATACGATCTGGTGATAACACAGAGTGTTTTATTCTGAAAATTAACCGGATGTTTTCATTTTGTTTTGGTGAAACCTGACTTCCTGTCCCCGCTCCATCTGCTCTGTTGAGATTGATGCGTTGTGCTCCGGCATCCGGGAACAATAGAGGTCTTGTGTATCTGATCCGGAGGACTCCGACCTGCCGGATCAGAGACGCAGGAGCGGATCCAGTGGAAGTTAACACAATGACTAGAATAGAAACCTATCAGATTCAATGCTGTGACGGATCAGAGACGGACCAGGCACAGATCTGGTGGAATTTGGCCGTGACTGAGCAGTCTTGTTGCTCCAACCTAACCAATCTGCATCCATTTCCCAGTGTCAACACTCGGCTAATGCTTTGCTAAGTGTAATAAGATGAAACTAATCATCTGCAGTGTTTTTATGTTTCTGCATTAGCTTCATTTTCCAGCAGCAGAGGTTTTTAGCTGGCTTTGGTTTCAAACTTTTCATCAACATTGGCACAACCAGCGTAAATCTCCTGACGTAGAGTTCCCGTTGGACGCGTTGGTATTCATCAGATATGTCACGTCTCCTCTCTCTGTGATGACTGAGATGTAATCTAGGATTCTCAGCTCGCCCGTGAATCAGTGCGGCGGCTCACGGTTTCACTGAATCAGACGCCGAGCTGAGGGTTGAGATTGGAGCTGGTGGTAATTGTGGTCTCTCCGCCTGCTGATAGCTGCTCTCATCATTTCTATCTCTCAGCCCATTCACACAGCCGTGTCTCACATTTAGGCTCTGATAGGCTGTAATACTGTGTGACACAACACACACACACACACACACACACACACACACACACACACACACTCACACACACATTTGGTCCACTGATTGGTTCAGGCTCAGAGCAGTCTGCAGGGACGGAGAGAAGACAGGAGCACACACTCACAAACTTTCATCAGATGTGAAGATTCGATGGATGTTTTTGATTTGATGTCGTTGTCACTTGAATATCTTTGAGTTCTGGAGGTTATCAGAGCATCATGGGAGATTCAACATCTATGATAACAGGGAGATGGCAGGGGGATGACGTGCAGTGGATGGACCTGACCAACCTCGTACCAAAGATGTTTTGATCTCTAGTTTAGGGGGATAAATCCTCTTTGGTTAGAGTTTCTAAAGCAGTATTTACTTTGGCGTTCTCAGTGTGGTTGGTTTGACTAATGCTCCTGTTTGTTCTCATGGCGTTAGTCTGCTCTCACATCCTTCTGTTGTCTCTAATTGAATCAAGCATCCTTAAAGCAGGTGCTCAGGTATTCCCAGGTCGCCTAAATTCACGCCTTAATTGAGTCTGAGCGCGATCAGCACCGAGAGCTCTTCCACATATCTCTCTTTCTGTCCCTGTCGAAAAACCATCAGCAGGCAGACATCATCATCATCTCCCTCTCTGTGCGTTACAGTAGGGAGGAATTAAGCAGAGACTCAGATGTTCAGGGATTAAAAGTTGCAGGGCAGCAGAGCAGAGAAGCAGCAAATTGTTGTCATTAGAGGAGGAGGAGGAGGAGGAGGAGGAGGAGGAGGAGGAGGAGGAGGAGGAGGAGGCAGGAGGAGGAGGAGGAGGAGGAGGCAGGAGGAGGAGGAGGAAGAGGAGGAGGAGGAGGGAGGAGGAGGAGGATGAGGAGGAGGAGGAAGGGAGAGGGAGGAGGAGAGAGGGAGGGAGGAGGAGGAGGAGGAGGAGGAGGAGGAGGAGGAGGAGGAGGAGGAGGAGGAGGAGGAGGAGGAGGAGGAGGGGGGGTAGAGGAGGAGGAGGAGGAGGAGGAGGAGGAGGAGGAGGGAGGGAGGAGGAGGAGGAGGAGGAGGAGGGAGGAGGAGGAGGAGGAGGGAGGAGGAGGAGGATGAGGAGGAGGAGGAGAGAGGGAGGAGGAGGAGGAGGAGAGAGGGAGGGATGAGGAGGAGGAGGAGGAGGAGGAGGAGGAGGGTGAGGAGGAGGAGGAGGAGGAGGAGGAGGAGGAGGAGGAGGAGGAGGAGGAGGAGGAGAGGGAGGAGGAGGAGGAGGGAGGGAGGAGGAGGAGGAGGAGGAGGAGAAGAAGGAGGAGGGAGGAGGAGAAGAAGGAGGAGGGAGGAGGAGAAGGAGGGAGGGAGGAGGAGGAGAGAGGGAGGAGGAGGAGGAGGAGAGGAGGAGGAGGAGGAGGAGGAGGAGGAGGAGGGTGAGGAGGAGGAGGAGGAGGAGGAGGAGGAGGAGGAGGAGGAGGAGGAGGAGGAGGAGAGGGAGGAGGAGGAGGAGGGAGGGAGGAGGAGGAGGAGGAGGAGGAGAAGAAGGAGGAGGGAGGAGGAGGAGAGAGGGAGGAGGAGGAGAGAGGGAGGAGGAGGAGGAGAGAGGGAGGAGGAGAAGGAGGAGGGAGGAGGAGAAGGAGGGAGGGAGGAGGAGGAGAGAGGGAGGAGGAGAGAGGGAGGAGGAGGAGGAGGAGGAGGAGAGAGGGAGGAGGAGGAGGAGAGAGGGAGGAGGAGGAGGAGAGAGGGAGGAGGAGTCTGGGCTGCACTTTGTTTGGTTTCGTGTGAAGTGAGACAAATTCATTTTGGCAACAGGAAACTGGAAGTTGAGGAGATGTTTACATAACCTACAAATCAAAGCCGTGATGAGGATGAAGAAGAGCATGGTTTAACGTCAGGATGTAAACGTTTAGTCGACTACACAATGAGTCGTTTTTTAATGACTGTACGCTGCACACGTCACACTACCTGGATCTCTGTACCTGCTTCATCACAAACTAACCTTTGACCCCGGCCCTCTTAGAAATGAGCACACAGGGGACGCTCACATGAAACAGGAAACAAAGAGGGAACACTTTTGATTGGCTGTGAGACTCTGTGGATCAGCTGCCATCTTTGATGAACGACACCGTGCTGAGATATCGATTGTTTCAACAAGGCCGACGTACGGTATGTTTTGCTGCGGCTGCAAAAAGAATCATGCAAATCCAACACAGCTCCAAGAATCTGGCAGAGAGGATGTTTCTGTAAGAGGAGGAGGGGAGAAGAGTGAAGGAGAGCAGCAGCGAGGAGCCATGACTGCTTTAAAAAATAGACAGGAAGTGAATGCTGTCTTTGAACAGTGGTAATGGGAGCAGGCAGCCCTCTGGACTGCAGACTGAGAACTGAAGCCAAGTATTGACCCAGCTGACAGCTAGCTGTTATAAGAGGCTAGCTGGCTACCAGCACTGGGTCCTGTTTCTGTATTTACAGGAGCTCCTCCAACAAATCAGGCGAGAGAGAGAGATTTGTGCTGCAGTCTTCCTCAGAGTCAGACCCCTTTCAGATAACTCTGAGTGTGTGAATGATGTGTGCTTGTTTGTGTGGGAGCCTTTATGCAGTCTTGTTCCCCTCTTGCCCTTTCCATGAAGTCTGCATCATATATAGTGAAATAAATTACACCAGAGTCTTAAAATGTAAGACTTTTATCTCTGTTCTGGCAAAGATATATATTTAATAAAATTAACTGTGTAGAAAATCTTCCTGCAGATGTTAGCTGTGATGTTTGTTTCCCCTTTAGACGTCTTTAAAGATGTTGTCAGGGATTGCCTTTATATTGCATGTGCTGTTATTCATTCTGCATCACTTAGTTTGAGCAGATGAATGCATGAACTCTGCCTCATATCACTTCAGAGAGTCTGCTGCTCAAGCTAGCTCTAACATCCCTGACCTGCACATGAAAGACATGATATATGGTATTTAAGTCTACATTTCTTTGATTGAGATCTAATTAGTCTCTCACATGTTTTTGCAAGTCTGAGGATGAGCATGTTGGTCTGAGCACGGAGCCGGACTGCAGCGGATTGGAGACGGACCGGATATGGATCTGGTGGAAGTCCCATAGTTAGGACTGAAACAATCAGGAGACTCCTTGAAAGACCTGTACCTCTTGGTGAAAGAGCTTTCCAGCAGAAAGCATTCAAGCAAAGTTTGAGCAGCAACGCCATTGTAGGTCTGAGCTAGGCTACATATCTGGCACAGATTACAGATGTTTGGGAATCAATTTAATCTGCAGGTGATCTTTGACTGATGAGAATTTGGCTCAATGCATAATGATGAGCGGGACAAAGCCCTTAAAGTGCTTTTTTATGTTGTTGTTGCACTCATCAGGGTAATCTTCATGAATATGCAGGGTGATTTTCAAATCCTGAAGGGGTAGAGGACAGCAGAAATATCTAAAGACGGGGGCCATGATGCTCAAGCAGGCGGCCCTGATTCGATTGCAACCTGCAGCATCTTTCCTGCATCTTACTCCTGGTTCCCTGCTCTATCCACAGTCTGATCCTCTCTTAATAAAGGCATAAAAGCCTGAAAATATATATTCAATATGATAAATATCTAAGGACGCAATCAGAAAATGAAACAGGATACAACTGGAAATATTTCTGACAGCAGCAGCAACTCCAGGAGAGGCGCTTTGAAAGTCTTCAATGATCAAGATAAAATCATGAATTCATAGTCGGTGTAAATTAAATGAATGCAATTAAAAATGTAACATAAATGAGCAGCAGAATAAAAGTTATAGCATTAAAGAAAGCAAGAAAACAGTCTGTAGTGGAAGAACAAACTCAGACAGCATCAGGCAATTAAATGTGACATTTAGACTCAGTAAAGAGTCTGAAGATGAAGCTTTTAAATCTAAAGGAAACTTCTGATGAGTAAATACTAGACTTGACCAGCGTGTGCTCCACCAGTGTTTTCATAAATGCCAATGTAATTTCATCATTATTGCACATTTCTTTAGGAGCTCTGTTAAGTTGAGTGCACAATAAATGAAATGATCACCTTAAGGGACTTCAGGAGTGGAATTTTTGTTCCAATCTATCATCACTCTCTGGTTTGTGCATCTCTGATTATCTCCATAGCTTTGTTTCCACGCTCACATCCATTAAGCATCCAACACAATCAATCCCAGCAGACCTGAATCTCTGCTTTGCATGAAAACAAAGAAAAGACAGTTGGACTGATAACGACGACCTCAGAGATGATATTCAGAGACAGAGCTGCATCCACAGTGATCCACAATCCCCTCTCAATCCTCCCTGCAGCGGCGCCGCGTGCAAGAACGGCCCCCTTTATTTCTGTCCAATAATAAACGGCCCGGCAGCACCGCCGCCGCCGTCGTCCCAGCAGCCCCTGCGGTTGCCATGGTAGTTAATAAGACTCGTTAAGATCAAAGGCACAAAGAAGATTGTTGACTCTCCAGGGGGAGGCGAGAGGAGGAGAGAGGAGGCCCGGGGGAACGCAATTAAGGCTGAGGCGAGGATCCTCCACGTACCTGATGTTCTGCTAACAAGTGTGGATGCAGCTGCAGGAGGCATGATCCCTGAGTGTGTGCAGGAACGTGTGTGTGTGTGTGTGTGTGTGAGAGAGAGAGAGAGAGAGAGTGTGTGTGTGTGTGTGCCGGTGTTCCAGAGTAAGGAGGGAGAGTTTCACAGAAGCTGTATATGAATGAAGGAGAGGTTTTGTGTGTGCAGCGATGAAGCCTAATCCAAAAGAAGAATCCACAAGGTGCATGTGTGTGCATGAGTGTGCGTGTGTGTGTGTGTGTTTGTGTGTGCGTGTGTGTGTGTGTGAAATTGAAAGCAGTATGTGGGCACAGAGGGAGATGGAATGGATAATGGGTGCTCACTGAAGGCAAAAAGCTCACCTCTAATAACACAGAGTGATGGTTGGGATTACTATAATCACTAATAGATTTAGTGTAACTGCCATTTTAATGTGATTTCTTTTATGAATTGCTGAAATAACTTTGAAGCCGAGTGAACACATTTAATCTAATTACCTCCAGAGTTCAATTATTAGTTTTGTGCACACTTCCTCTGAGGCAGAGGAGACAACTATTAGAGGACATGTTTGCTAAGCTGTGTTTTACCCTGCGTGCTGTGAACTCCTGCAGTTACACAAACTCCCCGAACAATCACAAGAAACACATAAAAACTACGTTCTAATCAGGGGCTGGTGTTGCATGCATGCTGGCATTTAATGCATTAATCAGAGAAGTCATCAGTGACTGCAGGCGAGGTTCCTCATGCCACCTGACAAACTGGAACGTCCCTGCACGGATACTTACAGTGACAAAGCTTTGTTAATTCAGGTATCATATTTAATCACCTGAGTGAGGTAACCTGAGGAGCTCTCTCTGCAGTCGCTGCCTGCTGTCTGATCTGACCTGCTATAAACAGCTGCTGCTGCTGCTGCTGCTGCTGCTGCTGCTGCTGCTGCTGCTGACACTACTATTGATTTTTTGTCCTCCTTTGTTCTGGCCTCCTCCGGATTTGCTTCCTCATCACACTCAGGGATGCAGCCGTAATATTTCATCTGCACACTTACACTTCCCACAACAACCTTATTCATCCGAAAACAACACCTTTGATAAAGCTGATAGTTAGAGCTGGCTCAGGCTTGGACCAGGTCTTAGTTATGCTGCTATAGGCTTATCAGGCCCCTCTCCTTTGGAATCATCTACCAGTCAGGGTCCGGGAGGCAGACACCCTCTCTACTTTTAAGAGTAGGCTTCAAACTTTCCTTTTTGATAAAGCTTATAGTTAGAGCTGGATCAGGCTTGGACCAGGTCTTAGTTATGCTGCTATAGGCTTAGACTGACACACTGGGATCCTGTCTTTCCCTCTCTCTCCTCTCTCTGCCTGTCTCTCACTTTAACTCTTCCTGTCCCATTAAAGTTACTAACCATAGACCTGCTGGACTCCAGCGGCAACAGCTTCTTCTACTCCTCTCATCACTATCACCGCTCCCTCTCTCTCTCTTATTCTCCTCTATCCCTCTTTCCAGACCCAACTCGGTCTCAGCAGATGTGTGTCTAACATGAGTCTGGTCCTGCTCGAGGTTTCTGCCTGTTACAGGAAGTTGTTCCTCGCCTCTTTAATTAGCTAAATACTGTGAGGTGCAATGCTCATGGTGGATTAAGGTGGGGTCAGACTGAGTCTGATCCTGTCTTGGTGTTGGGTTTCTGTTCATAATTTGACATAGAGTGGTCTAGACCTGCTCTGTTTGTAAAAGAGTCTTGAGATAACGTTTGTTGTGATCTGGCGGTATACTAATAAAGATTGATTGAGCTTTGAGCACAGAGCTGTGCCCAAGATGAGAGTCAACACAGACTTCAAACCAAGTTTAGGTCCAATGTGACAAACCAGTGTCTACTGCTGAAGCTAATCACACAGATTATGATGCATTTCATGTTGCTAATTATGTTTTTACAAACCAGGAAAGTTGGCCAAACTGTGCTCTGTAGTTCATTTGTCATCTGAAAGCTCTAAGATAAATAGCATGGCTCCTGCATTGATGGATTTGAGTCTAATGTGGACGTGCAGAAGTGTGGCCCTCCCTCTCAGCCTCTAAAGGTGATACAAAACTAAACCAATCCAGCTTCTCCACGGCCGTTGGATTAATCACCAGTTTAGCGTTTTAGTTTTGCTTCTGCACATCACTTGCAACATCTTTAACCAGATTTCTAATGCTGAGAATCTCTACAAAAGGAAAGGCAGCCCTCAAATGTGATTGGAGCACAGGGTAGAAAGGGGCGTGGCCTATGAGAGAACCAATAGTCTTGCTTGAAGACCCAGAGATCAGAAGAGAAGTCATATAACTACAGCAACTATAAAAAAGTAACACACACTGACACTCCATCACACACACACTCACACACACATAATGTTCACTGATCATGCTAACGCTGTGAGGCTTGTCTGCAGCGACAGTAATGGTGTGTTTTCATATCTACCAGAGAATAATCATGCAATACACGAAAGACGAACTGTAACGTTTCCATCACCTTAATGGAATTAATGAAAAGGCTGAAATGGTGATTAATTAGTGAGCGTGAGTCACTCCCAGCTCCAGTCACTGAGCCTGCTTCACTTTCTTTTCTCCTGAGCACTAATTATCTCCCCTTAGTGAGCGTCGCGTGACTGATCCTCAGACTTCTTCTTATTACACTGAATTTAAAGGTGAATAAAAGTGTTAGACCGCCTTCAAATGGAGGCTGTTAGGTTCAATCTTCAACGTGGGAAAGTAATCTCAAATAAGGGATGGGAATATCAGGCAGAAATATGACTCCACAGTTTCTTATTAGAAGATGATTGGCTGCAGAGTCACTGAAACTTAGTTCAGAAGTGACTCAGTTAGGAGCTTTCTAACTCCTGTTACAGTTACTTTCATTATTTCTGCTCATTTAAGACTCACTTTGCAAACTTCACAACCTGAAATGTTGTGTCTGCTCTGCTCTGAGCACAAAGAAAGCTAACACACTCGAAAGCCAGCACCTGACCTTTGCAGAGATGATGTTTATTAGCTTAGTCCTGCAGTAGACTTCACATGACGGCTGTATTTCAGCCATATACTGCAAACCTTCATAATGATGTGGAAGGAGTAGTGGAGCCAATTTTGAACCTCTTTCCTCAGCTGTGTTCTGGTTTGACTTCTTCTTCTTCTTGTCCTCCTCCTCCTCTTCTTCTCCTTCTTCTCCTCCTCCTCCTCCTCCTCCTCCTCCTCCTCCTTCTTCTTCTTCTTCTTCTTCTTCTTCTTCTTCTTCTTCTTCTTCTTCTTCTTCTTCTTCTTCTTCTTCTTCTTCTTCTTCTTCTTCTTCTTCTTCTTCTTCTTCTTCTTCTTCTTCTTCTTCTTCTTCTTCTTCTTCTTCTTCTTCTTCTTCTTCTTCTTCTTCTTCTTCTTCTTCTTCTTCTTCTTCTTCTTCACACCTGAGGTTTGTTCAGGTGTGTTTTTGAAGGTGCATTTTATCCTCTGCACAACACTCCTCATGACAAAAGAACAGCTCGCCTCTGCTTTCACGTGCGTCTGTCAAAACACTGCGGTGTGACAGTCCTCTCACTTACCCCTAAACATGTGCTTAGTGATGCATATGTATGTTTTACAGAGACGATCTGAGCATGCTCAGTGAATCCCTGGACGTTAGTCGGGCAGTGTAACGCAGAGGACGGAGAGACAGAAGCAGAGACATAATAAAGGTGACAGGTAAAGGGAAACCGGAGATGGATCCACAGAGTGGCCGACGGACATTAGTGTGGGTTGCCAGTTTGGAAAAGCTCTGCAGGATAATAGGTGTCAGAGTCCACCTGGAGAGGCTGTCACTGCTCAGCTCTGCAGGCTGCCAGACCGTCTCCGAGAACAAAAGGTGGACAAACAGACCGATAAAGACCTGCGGATGGACTAAAGACACAGTCAGCATGGACTGGGCTTGTCAGTGGGGAGGCAGGATTGTCAGGTTTTATTTTAAGCTGAGATGGCTGATAAAGAGGCGCTGCTGTGGTCTGCATGAGTCATCTGAAACGGGGAAGGAATAGCTCCCTGTTCAGCAGAGAGGAAGTGAACGTTTAAGAGCTGATATCCAGCGTTTAAGTCTCTGTTATGTTACAGTTTGAGCTGTAAAAAGATCAGTTTAAGAGGGTGGAAAGGACTGATTAAAATACAGAACTCTTGAAATACAGTTTCATCTTTATCTCAGGTTTTCCATCCATCCATCCATTTTCTTCCACTTATCCGGGGTCGGGTCGCGGGGGTAGCAGTCCAAGCAAATTGACCCAGACATCCCTCTCCCCGGCGACACTTTCCAGCTCCTCCTGGGGAATCCCGAGGCGTTCCCAGACCAGGCGGGAGATATAATCCCTCCACCGCGTTCTGGGTCTACCCCGGGGCCTTCTCCCAGTTGGACGTGCCCGGAACACCTCTAAAGGGAGGCGTCCGGGAGGCATCCTTATCAGATGCTCGAACCACCTCAGCTGACTCCTTTAGACGCGGAGGAGCAGCGGCTCTACTCCGAGCTCCCTCCGGATGTCCGAGCTCCTGACCCTATCTCTAAGGCCGAGCCCAGACACCCTTCGCAGGACTCATTTCAGCCGCTTGTATCCGCGATCTTATCCTTTCGGTCATGACCCACAGCTCATGACCATAGGTGAGGGTTGGAACGTAGACCGACTGGTAAACCGAAAGCTTTACCTTCCGGCTCAGCTCCCTCTTCACCACAATGGTCCGATACAACGTCCGCATCACTGCTGACGCCGTACCAATCCGCCTGTGGATCTCACGCTCCATTTTACCCCCACTCGCGAACAAGACCCCGAGATACTTAAACTCCCCCACTTGGAGCAAAGTCTCACTCCCCACCGAGAGAGAGCAATTCACCATTTTCCGGCAGAGAACCATGGCCTCAGACTTGGAGGTGCTAACTCTCATCCCGGCCGCTTCGCACTCAGCTGCAAACCGCCCCAATGCCCGCTGGAGGTCCCCGCTGGAGGAAGCCAACAGAACCACATCGTCTGCAAAAAGCAGAGATGAGATTCCAAGCTCCCCGAACTGGAGACCCTCCTCCCCCCGGCTGCGCCTTGAGATCCTGTCTCAGGTTTTCCTTAAAGGGTTATTCCGTGTTTCTGACCTGAAACTCGTCTGTTATTTGTCCCTATGTGGATTTTTCTGCCCTTAATTTGTAAAAGTGCAAACACTCCTCCCTGTCCACATTATTGTCTGTCCGCCCTCCTCACCCTCGCTCTGGATCTTTAAAACACAACCCTTCAGAAACCTCACTCTGCCCCTCAAGTTGAGGACACGCCATCTGCCAGCAGTGCGTGTGCTCGAAGACGGGGCTTGTGTGTCGATCCGCACACAGGGATTGGTTTAGTTTGAACACACTTCAAAAAGAACACACAACAAACTTTAAGGACTTAAAATAAATCCACTGGAAGCTATTCAAGAGAACAGTGCTGGGACTGTCTTACTGGAAGCTAATCAAATACCAGAGACTATTTAAGGTTTGAAGTTTTCTTTTAAGTTTTTAGGGAGATAAAAAAGAAAGTCATCAGAAAACGAGTCCACTGATGTGCTTCCCTTGAAGGAGGGAGCGTCTCCTGGGAGGATGATCAGTCCCTTTAAAAATAAGACAAACAATCTGTTTATTTAACGTTTCATTCTATTTTAGAGAGTTACTATATTTAGAGGAAGAGATGCTGGGAGTAAAATCAAACTGAACGCAGGATGGAAGGATGTTCGTTTATATTAGATGAGTCTGTTTCTGAAGAGGAGCAGCGGCATGCTCCACAAGCTTAACGGACTGTAGGTATCATGCAAAGTGGAGTGTGTGTGTGTGTGTGTGTGTTTTGAAGCTACAGACGATGGTCACCAAATTGGGAATGTTGACTCTGACTTTCATCTGATCTAAAAACATAGAAGAGGAGGTGAGCCCAAAGCTTATAGCCATGCCAAGGACACCTATACCACATTAACCTCTGCTGAGGAGCCACATATTTTAAAGATCCCTTGTGCATTACGATGAGGAATATAAGCATGAAACAACATTTTGTGGTGTTGTTATTAATCTCATGAACCCTCTGTCTTGTTAACAGTCTTCTATCACTTCTGTGTTATCAGTATTCAACAGCAATAGAAGCAGAGGATGTCTGTCTTCTGTTATAAACACTTTGTCCCCCCTTTATTGTAATTTCTGCTCAATTTTCCACCCTCTTCCAGAGTTCAGCGACCCCTCTGTGGTGCCCCTGTCCAACTCCTAGACTCCTAAACACAGATCTAACCTACTGTTTTACTAAAGCTACAAAATCCCCATCAGTCTAATCATCCACACCCCTGATTTAATCTAAATATGCTTCATTTTCAGCCTCAATGTGATCAAAACAGACAAGTCTTAAAGACAGTATCCTACAAACAGTGATACCAGTAAGAGAACAACCCTGGTTTCTGTACCAGGCTGTGAACATAATACAACTGTTTACAAAGTGCTTTTACAACAAACTACAAAGCACTTCATAAAACATTATTAAACCCTACAAATAGTAACAAAACAAGCAATACAAAAAATCCACAAAAAGCAAGTCTCAAATTGTGAGTCTTCATTTAAAGATGAGAGTGCTTAATCTACAATCGACTGTAACGTCCTACCAAAGGCTACATGTTTATATCTGCAGTAAAAACACACTTAAGTAATTTGGGCTCTTTTAAAGGTGACATATCATGCAAAATGGACTTTTTAATGGTTCTCTCCCTGAAATCTGTGTCCCTGTCTACAAACCCCCTGAAAAGTAAAAGACTCCATTCTGCCCCTGTTCTGATTTCTCCACCTTTCTGTAAATGTGTGCTGAAACCAGCCGTTTCAGACTTCAGTGTTTTTCATACGTCACAACGCCATCCGGTCTGTAACAGGAAGTCAGAGCTCGGAGCTTGTTCAGCCCATAGACTGTATAAAATACAACTCAACCCCTCCTCCGTTTTTCATTCCCTGCACACATGTGTGCTAACAAGGAGCTTAGGAGGGAGGCATGCTAGTTGTAGGCTGTCTTAATAAACACAAAGGTCGCTTTGACTCCCCACGTCTGCAGATTTGAAGATCTAGTGGATGATTTTTATTTATCATGGATAAGTGCTAGCGCTAGTTAGCATAGCCACATAGCTACATGTTGGTAGCTGTGTACCAAGACACACACGTCGACATACTGACAAATAAAACAACAAGAAACACTAAATCTGTGACCAATGGTTCAGAAAGGTCCTGCTGCAGGCGCCTCTCCGTCAGGATCAGATTCTGGATCAGATTCAGAGGGTTGAAGTAACGCGGGTCTCTGAGCAGCCGTGTATATTCAGCCAACATGTAAACATTAGATCAACGTGCTGGACGGCCGAGGCCACACCCACTTCCTGAGGGGGCGTGGTCAGAGAGAAAACAGACTGTTCTGAGGAGGACTGAAGAAGAGGGGTTTTCAGGCAGACCAGAATCTGATTTCAAAGTGTTTTTTTGAGCATAAACTTTAAAGACATGTTTTGGGGACCTCTTAGACCAATATATGTTGATGAAAAAAGCGTGATATGTCACCTTTAAAGTAACCTTTGAGTTTGGATACTGCCTCTAGTGGACGTTCTGGGAACTGCAGTTTTGTGAGAGTGGGAATTCAGATGCAGAATATTATTGTGTGATCATGTATGTATAGAGCTGTCACAGGCACCTCCATGATTCATGCTTCAAACTAACAAACTGCTCACTGTGTTATACTCCAGTCCTGAGTCTCTGAGTTCTCCTGTAGTGGTCTCAGTTTTTGAGGAGTGGCTTCAGCTTTAATCATACGTGTCGACACCTGTAAACACCCTGTTTATATCAGGTCATTATATCTTCATGTGCCGCACCATGAATGTTGCTCCTGCATGTTTGTCCACAGATGCAGACTCCATCTATAAAATCAGTCTGGTGTCATATTTTTATTTTAGCATCCTTCCTTTGCCTTTAAAAATATGTTATCTTATTTAGAGACAGCAGACGTGACTTTATGGTCTGTGAGTTACATTTGATTTGATCTATTTATATCAGTCTATTTATGTTTGATCTGTCTCCATCTCCATCCTTTCTTTACTCTCTACAAAAGGAATCTGAAACTTTACTGTCATCAAGGCGGTGTGAATGAATAACTCCTCTAGGCGCCAGAAAAATCTGGTTCTTACATATTGAAGCAATGAAGCATCATATAATCCATCTGTTTAGGGTTTAACTCCCTCCCTCTGGTCCCACTGAGCAACCTAACAAGAATTAATTGTTTCTCTTCCTTCCCTGCTGCATCTTTAATAGAAATGTTCAAAGACTAAATCAGTCTTACTGCATGCTCTTTTCAGAGCTGTTTCTGAGCTTCTTTTCAATTAGAGCTTAACCCAACATGGAGCCGTGCATGCAGGTGATGCTTCAGTGGTCACATAATCCAGGACCATGCAGCCTTAAGAAAGCCGCCTTCATCTGCAGACACATCTTTATGAGAGATACAAGCGTCCATCTTCTGGTAAAATATGCATATTGTAAGATGAGGAAACTCTGAAGTCTTCCAGAGTTTTCATCATAGGAGGAAATGCAGTCTTGATGTTGTAGCGTCAGTGTTCATGGCGGTGAAGGCAAAGTGGACTCTTTAAATGCACATCATGCAGGAGCTGCTGCAGCATCCCACCGTCTCCATCCTGTCTTGTATTTGCTGACACACACACGTTTCAGAATCTTCTGTTATTCTAATAAACGTTCAAACGGTCCGTCTGCTCCCGTTGTAAACTTTAAAGCCTGCAGACACTTCAGAGTCTTCATTTTTGTCACATAATGTAAAGTATTCCCACAGAGCCTTTTCTCTTATCTATAAGCTAATGTACTTCAGAACAATGACACCTTCATCTTTTCTACAGACGTCCTCTGACTGACTGAGAAACCAGGCCGCTCTGATCAGAGCAGGAGAGGAAACATGGAAGATAAAACACACAATCAGCACACGCCTGATCAGCTCATGGATGCATTTGCATACATTAAATGCATTTCAAGTATTATGCACATATAAAACTCCTACTTATACCTGCCACACTCAATTAAGTGGACTGTAAATGTTAAAAGAAAACTAAGGTGTTGAATCCCACGCCACCAAACACTGGGATGCTTTTAGTTTCTTGCAGGTAAGTTGTGCAGCTCCTAAGAACTCTTTGTGCATGCTCAGTCTCTATGCATCATTGTCTAAACATCATGAAACTGAATGCATTCTGCATCTTTACCAATAAAAGACATAAAAATGTGAATCAGCAGCTCAGCCGGTTGGTATTTGACACGGGGAGCTGGTGCTAAAGTTTGTGGCGTCTGTGAAACACAATCCAGCCAACTGTTGTGGATGTAAGTACACGTCTGAGTGAGCCGAGGCGGGAGTATTTCAGCCTGTAAAGTTTGTAATAGTGTGTGTAATACTGCTGAGGGGGACGTAATCCAGAGCATAAACTATGGAGATTAAAATGTGTGCATTAACTCTGGGTTCAAACATCTGGTAGTTAAAAAAAGGTCACTGTTTCAGACGCAGCGTTCATTCAATCAATAAAGTCCCGTATGAGGGATCATGAAACCTTCACCTTGTTGGTCTGTTACCTAATAAAGAGGGATTATGATTTGTTCTCACTGAGACCAAACAGAAACATCAAATGTACCATGATGGTTTACGCTGGAGGAGAAAATGATAGAAAGAAAAGTTAGAAACTGCAGTGTCCATCTTTGTTGACTGACCAATCACAGACCGGGTACAATAACTGAGAAGCCAAATGCTAAAGCAGTGCATACCGAGGACAGGAAGTGGACAGATCCAGCACGGCTCATTAGTCACCCTGAGCTTGGTGATTTTGGAGAGGAGGCTGGAGCTAATGATGTGCAGGGTTAGCATACAATAAGATATCTGCTAATGCTTGAACCATCTTGCTAAGCTATTTGCACCTGTGCCAGCAAATGCAGGATTAAAACTTTCTTCAATAAATACATATCAATAAATAAAGGAACACAATGATGACCCAAGCCTTAAAAATATATATTTCAGGTCAAAGCAGGCGTCAATAAAGAAGCTAAGTCGTCTGATTTTTCCTTTAAAAGATGCAATACTCCACAAAAAGCATCATGCTGTTTGAAGAAGACTTAAAGTGATAGATTTGGAAACTGTTTATCCTTTTTGCAATCATAAATCCACTAAGGAGTGGGCTCAGAGTCTCCCCCTGCTGGCCAGTATGAGGACAGCAGGTTTCAGGCACTCATCAGACTCAGAGTCCACGTCCATTCCACTTCAGACTTGATCTGATCCGTCATGCTGCATAAATACTTGAGACTGTAATGTGCAAACGCTCCATAAGTGTTTCATTAACGGCACCTCTAATCGAATTCAGCTCGAGTCCAGCTCCATTTGTTTTCAGAGGAGGTCCACTCGTCTGCTGTGGGGCTCACACAGTCCACAGAGTCCAGGGAGGATGAATGTCTGCAGCTTTACTTACAGATAACAGAATATGATGGATCCACTGTGATCAGATAGAGGACGCTCTGTCATTACTGAGCTTCAGATAATGTCCGGTGTGATCTGATAGCGTATGGACGTCCATTACTCAGACGGATGTTTGGCTGTGGGCGGTCAGCAGGCGGGAGATGTGCAGACACTGAATGTGAATGCATGTGGTAACTCAATGTAGACCTTCTGTTTATCACACCTAACCTTTTTCTCATCATGCATGTTGTGAGAATGAGTCCACAGACCTTCTCCCCGGACCGTCCTGATCCAAAACCTCTCCCATGATGCATCCACCTTTCCAAGAATCACTGCTTCTAACCACTCCTCCTCCAAACACACAAACATTCATTAATCTGATGCTAAAGCTATTAAATGCATAATCCTAGACCACACACCATCTGTCTATGCAGCCCTTTTTTAAACCTTTGACCCAGACATGCATACATCCTCTTAGGGACAGAGACTCTGTGACACAACACGCCTCAGATTACCCAGAATAAATATGCAGAATAAATCGCCTCTGCAAACGATGCAACCAGCTTTGATCGGTGTTTTGAAATGATAAGGATGTGAAACTCTTACCTTTCTGTCATCTAGTTGCCAGATCAATCCTTCCTGAATCCTGAAACAAGAGCAAAAGAGAGGAAAGATGATTATTCTGATGAAATTTGGGGCAAAATTGCGAATGCATACGCCATAAAACTGAGGTCAGGAGTAGAAATGAAATCATGCAGATTGCTAGCCAGTTATAAGCACGTTATAGGCTAACAGCCAAATTCCATCAGACCCGTCTCCGATCCGTCACAGCACCAGATCTGATAGGTTTCTATTCTAGTCAATGTGTTAACTTCCACTGGATCCACTCCGTTGCGTTCCATCTGCGTCTCTGACCCTGCAGGTCGGAGTCCTCCAGATCAATACACAAGACTTCTGTTTCTGCAGGATGCTGGAGCACGACGCATCAATCTCAACAGAGCACGGACGAGAGAGCATGGAGCCGGACCGCAGTGGATCAGAGACGGACCAGATACGGATCTGAGTGGAGCATGGGGGCCTGCGGTGTGGACGTAGTGCCTGTCGGGGGCTGCACTGCTTTATGTTGCAGCCATTATGACCATTTTTGCAGCTGCCAGCTGAAAAGTCTTGAACCTTTCAGTATAATAAATAAAGCAAAATGTTCCCCTTGATTAAAATCACCTAACTTTAAGTCTTCCTGAACTTTTGCACGTCTTTGAAATCAAGAACCAAAAAATAAATCCTTCCTTCAGTGAGGAACGCTGAATCGCCACCTTGCAGTGTTTGAAACCATCTTCTCAGACACACACACATGTATGCACCCACACTCACACACACACACACACGCCAGGTGCCCTGTATGTGATGCTATATGAAGATCAAAGCTGTCTGCAGTTGAAACTCAAGTGCAGTTTCATTCAGAGGTAGAGCAGCCTGAGAGCAACGTTTGATGATCCGCTCTGCCTGATGAGATTTCCTTTGCAATAAGTTCTGGAGGGAAATTGAAAAAACAAGGACGAGGAGGAGGAGGAGGAGGGGGAAGAAATGAAGAAAGGGAAGGAGAAAGGGATGATTCATGAAGGAAGAGAGTGAAGAAGGAGGAGAAGAGGAGCTCAGTGCTCACAGCTGATTGATGGATCCATGTTTTACTCATATTTGAATTACTCCATCAAACAATCCTGGCTCTGCCTCCCTGAGTCACACTCCATCTCTCCCCTCCTGGTGTTTGGAAGTCATCTATCAGATACAGAGATGTGTAGATGGAACAGAATCAGTCCTGGTAATTTATTCAGCTGTTTTTTTTTTTCTCCCTGCATTAGTTCCTCCTCCTCCTCCTCCTCCTCCTCCTCCTCCTCCGTCATGACGCCCATTTGTCAGCTGCCTCTGCGTCTTTAAAGCGAATCCATTTGCCTCCGAGTTGCTCCGTTTCAGCGTTTCCTGAAAGCAGTTTAGCAACAAATGCTACAAAGATGAAAAGAGAATTGGTGTCCTGATGACTCAATGGGTTCAACTTTAGTCTTGCAACATTAAATCTGACTCATCACTTCCTGCGTGTGTCATTTACCTCTGCCGCGCTGCCTCCCTCTAACTGCTGTAATAAAAATCTTTGAGAGAGAGAGAGAGAGAGAGAGAGAGAGAGAGAGAGAGAGAGAGAGAGAGAGAGAGAGAGAGAGAGAGAGAGAGAGGGAGCTGTGCAGTCTAATTTGTTTTACATGACTGTTACAGCGCTTTTATTTTAAAGCCTCCTCTGTCATTAAAAGCACATCACAGAGACACTGCTGAGTGAGGCGTCTTGTTCCTTCATCACTACGAACACACTCTCATTTATTTAGTCTCAATCTCTTTTACAGCGTCCTGCAGCCTGAAAAAAAACACCGGAGAAGCAAACGTGGATTCATCCACCAAGAAAATAGTCCTCCTGTTTGTGAACACAATGCTGCATGGAGGCTAATGCAACCTTCTTACACAGGACTTCCACCAGATCCGTGTCCGGTCCGGCTCCAGGAGGACCGCCGGACAGCTGGAGTCATGTGACCGAGGTTTTCCTGCTGTAATCCCTGAATCAAGGATTCTCCTCCTCCTCCTCCTCTCCTCATCCATGTTGTCTGTCTGGTCCTCTGAAAACCTCTGACCTGTTGACTCCAGGCCTGGTGTATCTGATCCGGAGGACTCCGACCAGCCAGAACTCAACGGAGTGGATCCAGTGGAAGTTAACAGATTGACTAGAACAGAAACCTATCAGATCCGGTGCCGTGACGGATCAGAGGCGGACCGGAGACGGATCTGGTGGAATTTGACCGTTAGTGAAAGGAGTCTGATGCCCTTGAAGTGAACAACTCAAGGAAACTCTGTTTCTACTGTAGATAAAAAGAGTCACCTTAACAAAGAGGTGTGTCTCTGCAGGTCCCTGCAGGACTCGCATTGCAGCCGTTACCGCCTGTTTCATGACTGCTGACTACCAAAGAAATGTCAGATCTCTCTGTGCATGGTGTACTGGGATCTAAAGTTGGCTTTAGGATGAGTCACCTTCAGGTAAACAGTGAAGTAAAGGTTCAGTTTGTCTCTCCAGTGTGTGACGGCTCGGCTGAGTGTGTTCTCTGCAGAGAGAGAGAGAGAGAGAGAGAGAGAGAGAGAGAGAGAG
>NC_048285.1:34023871-34033871 GCF_009762535.1 Notolabrus celidotus | reverse complement strand
GTGAGAAAAATAAGTGCCTGTCCTCGCTTTATTCACTCGTTGGTGTGTGTTTCAGGCGGCGAGTATCAGTGCATCATTAGTGGTATTAGAGGATTTTGACAGGGAGTGAAAGTTTCCTCTCTGTGCCCTTTGGAGCTTTGACTTCAGTGCTAAGTTAATGTTAATGTGATGTTACTCTCCAGTAATAAGAGACAAGAGTGTGTCATGTAAAGCCTTCAAAGGATGTGAGATCACATTTAGTGTAATGAACTGTTTTTTTATTTATCCATTTATTTTATTTTTATTTATCTATTTATTTTATTCATTCATCTATTTATTCTATTAATCTATTTATTTGATTCATTCATTTAATTATATATTTATTTGATTTATTTATCTATTTATTCATCTATTTATCTAATAATTTTATGTATTTATATATGTATATATTTATGTATTTATTTTATCTATTTATTCTATTTATTAATTTATCCATTTATTTTATTTTTAATTATCTATTCATTTGATTCATTCATGTATTTATCTATGTATTTGATTTATTTCTCTATTTATTCATATTTTTATCTAATAATTTTATGTATTTATATAGGTATATATTTATATATTTATTTATATATTTATTCAATTTATTCAATTTATTAATTTATCCATTTATTTATTCATTCATGTATTTATCTATGTGTTTGATTTATTTCTCTATTTATTCATCTATTTATCTAATAATTTTATGTATTTATATATGTATATATTTATCTATTTATTCTATTTATTAATGTATCCATTTATTTTATTCTTTTATTTATGAATATATGTATTTAATTTATTTACCTATCTATCAATTTATTTATTTTATTTATCAATTTATTTTATAAATTTAATAATTTATTCATTTATCTATTTATTTAATGTATTAATCTATTTATCTATTATTGTATTTATTTACCTTTTTTTTATCTATCAATTATTTATCTACAAAATATAAATCTATTTTTTGTATTTTTACTTTCTTTTTAACATATTTTTAATTGGGAGATCCGCATCCAAAAAGGGTTCATCAAATTTGAGTTCCTATTATGAATCACCAAGAGAAACTGTGATATAGAGAAGACAGGAGAGGGTACTGGCAGCTTGTTACACTGAAAGAGTCCTGAGTCCCAAAAGGGGGCAAAGGGGTTACACTTAAAAGTGCACCAGCCCACTTAAAGCACTAGTTAAGACTCCACAATATGCAGGAGAAATACCTCATTTGCATGATTGTGTGTCCGATGTGTCACTAACTCAGAGTCACTAACACTGAGACAGAGCAGGTGCTCCTCTGGTTGTTAAATGAGTCCCTGAGCCGCCTCGTGAAGGCTGAGTCTCTGTCAAATGAAGTATTTTGCATCATTACCATGAAGTCAATTTTTCAGCAAGTTTTAATCAATCCCTGAACCATCCGTCTGTGCTTTGGTTCTCCCTGCAGCCTGATAAATATCTGAAGATAATAGACACAGCATTCATGGAGAGGATTCTTAGAGGAATGAGAGTCGTGTAAGAAGATGCAGCTGTTAAATCTGAGGATAAGGAGTGCAGCGTGCAGCCTTCATGAAGCTGTGTGTCGGTGGTCTGCAGTAAACAGTTATTTACCAGGTGGCTTGAGTACCTGCTGCAGAGACAGAGTCCTCCCTGGACAGGTGCAGAGTGTGTGACCACATTAAGAGAGGATGTTTTTACTCCTCACCTCACAGATGGACGTTGAAACATCATTAAAACATTCATTAAAGCCATGATGGATCTCAGCTCTAAAGCTGTCCATGCATTCAGCAACACTCATGTTTATGAGCTCTAAACAAAGTGTACACTGTAGGTATTCTGCAGCAACAGAAGGCAGGACGGCATTATGAAGGCCTCCTCCAAATGTCACAGGAAGCTGTTTGTGTAGTCATGGCCTCAGTGTCACCTCAGTAAAAATAGATGCTTCTCTCTAACTTCACATCTCCCTCCTCTCCTCCCACACTCTGTTCCTTCTCTGATCTCCTCTGTCCTCCTCTCTCTTAATGTAACTCGACTGTATAAGCTACACGCTGACAGAGCATAGTGGGCCCCTGCACATCTCCCTCCTCTCTCACTGCCCCTTTCTTCTCTCTTCTAAACTCCCCGTTTAACCTCCCACCTTCCAAAATCGCTCTCTCTGACACGCAGCAGTCTCTGGCCGTGAAATGAAGCTGATGCAGGAGTGTTTAAAATGCTGCAGTTCCTCCAGTGTCCACTTGAGGCTTTTGCCAGTCTAGCTAACATAAGCACAGAGTGTGAGAGTGCTGATTCAACATGTATTTGAGAACTGCAGAGAGTTTATCAGAGACGACCCAAAGTTAAGAAGATAGCCCTTAAAAATCAGGCACCCTCGTATCTTAAAGACCTCATAGCGCCCTGTTACCCCTCTAGAACGCTACGCTCCCAACATGCAGGCCTGCTCATCGTACCTGAAGTCTCTAAAAGTAGTATGGGAGGTAGAACCTTCAGTTATTAGGCCCCTCTCCCTTGGAATCATCTACCAGTCAGGGTCCGGGAGGCAGACACCCTCTCTACTTTTAAGAGTAGGCTTCAAACTTTCCTTTTTGATAAAGCTTATAGTTAGAGCTGGATCAGGCTTGGACCAGGTCTTAGTTATGCTGCTATAGGCCTAGACTGACACACTGGGATCCTGTCCCACCCCCAACCCCCTCATCACTTACTTTAACTCTGCCCATCCCATTGAAAGTTACTAACCATAGACCTTTCTGGAGTCTCTGAGCTCCCTTGTCTCGTAGGTTCCTCTGAGCGGCCTCCTGCTGCGGACGTGTCTAACATGAGTCTGGTCCTGCTGGAGGTTTCTGCCTGTTAAAGGAAGTTTGTCCTCTCCGCTGTAACTAGCTAAATACTGTGAGGTGCAATGCTCATGGTGGATTAAGGTGGGGTCAGACTGAGTCTTATCCTGTCTTGGTGTTGGGTCTCTGTTCATAATTTGACATAGAGTGGTCTAGACCTGCTCTGTTTGTAAAAGAGTCTTGAGAGAACATTTGTTGTGATTTGATGCTGTATAAATAAAGATTGATTGATTGATCTGTGATTATATGAGACACCTTTCAAGATAGCAGACTGAGGATTTCAGCAGCTAATTGCATGTTTGGACCAGTACCCTGAGTCTACTCTGCAGACTAGCCCTACACGATCTCACAGTCTGATCCACAACAACGTAAAGCACATCAGCAAATGACAACTGAGGGGTCAGAACGTTTCTTTGTTGTGTTATAAACAGTGATTTCAGATAAACTCGGTGTGATGAAATATACATTTTGAGCATGTTTGCTTCCTTTCCCTCAGGTGTGCATAAACTAGATTACATGATCCATAATCTAGCTGGTATCGGCCTCCAGGAGCAGATTATTATCTCTTTTATGCATAGGCTGAAAAAACACAAGCTCCCTTAAAGGCATCTAAATCTAGAGTCCCCCTCTTCTGAGATCTTTCTTTTCTTCTTCTACTCTTCTAACTCTCATGCACCTTTCATATATTGCACCTTTTATTCCACTGCACCACATTTCTGTGACAGTCAACACTTATCTTAGATTTTAGATTTTAAATTCACCACCCACTGTCGGCTAAATAAATATGTATTCCTGCAGATTTAATGGCATAATAAGTAGTTTAAGTGATCCACATTTTGACACCAGTCTTTTTATTTTAAACGTGACATAACAGCGTGCTTTCAGTATTTAACTCTGTCTCACAACAGACCTTCAATTATCACACAAAAGGATCTGTGTACACGGACACAGATTTTTTAAATGTGGGTATTTTTGATCAAGAGGTAAAACTGGGAACAGAAGTCAAATGTTGGAAATAAAAGTTTACTGTTAATGGAGATCATGCAGAGAGCTACAGTTAATTAGGAGGTCAGATTTAAAGCAGGAGGTCACAATAACATTCCTCTTTTCAGCTGCTTACTCCACTACGCCACTTAAATGGATGAAAACTCATTTTTCAACCTTGGTTTTTGTTTCTCTAAATACAAACTTTTAATTTCTTTTACAAACTGAGTTTTTATGACATTTCTTTATTTCTTTATTTCTTTATTTTTACTAATTTTGCTTTCTTTCTTTCTTGATCTTAGATTTGAAAATATTTATGTTTCATGTTTGTTTAATGTCAAATTTCAAATTGGATATTTCCTAACAAGGTATGGTGTTATGGAATGAACCTGATATTGGATCTATTAGATGTTGGGTATTCGGGCACCCTGCAGGAGTGTCAAGAGGTCTGAGCCAGCTTCGGGCTGCGACTCGACCCAAGAAAGACTCAATGTGTGAGTCTGAATCCTTGGGAAGAAGTTCTGAGATGAATCAAATGATTTTTAATGTTCATTTCGGTTAAGACAAGACCAGTGTGATTCTGTGTCCGGCGGGACAGTAAGACTCTGCAAGTTACAGACTCCAGAGCAGCAAAGGGGGCTGATTATTTATAATAATCCCTCCTAATTTAAATAAATAATAGACCCAACACTGTTTGCTATGTATGTTAAGTTACAGAGAGAGAGAGAGTAGATCAAACATAACTGGCTGCATATAGAATGTAAATGTCTGAAGTGTTTGCTTGCCTTGAGGTCAGGATGCAAAGATAATACTCCTCTCTTCTTGATCTGTTTGATGTATTTTTAACATACAACCAACACTCAGTGGATTAATACAGAGGACTCAACACTAAGATACACATTCTCTCTCTCTCTCTCTCTCTCTCTCTCTCTCTCTCTCTGTCATCTGGCGTCGTGCTCCATGACATTCAGTCCTGCTGACCTCTTTCAGCTGCAGCATCCACACACGAAAGCTACAGGCCGATTACACTCAGAGGTACAGAGTGTGTGTGTGCATGCATGTTGTGTGTGTGTGTGACAGAGAGACACAGGAAGTGCTGTTGTCTTCGCTTGGTTGTGTGAGGCAGGGCAAGTGGTGCATGAAGTGTTTCCACAGCACCCATTGCATTTATGAGCATGTGAATGCCACGTGTGTGTGGTGTGTGTGTGTGTTGTGTGTGTGTGTGTGTGTGTGTGTGTCTGATTGCTTCTGTGTTTGATTTGTGCCGTTTCTTCATGAATGATTCAAAGGACTCCAAATAGAATTGTCTCTCTGACGCGGCCCCTTTCCATCTCCAAAGCCTGCTCTCTCATTCTCTCTCTCTCACACACACACACCACACACACATGCAGACACACACACACTGACACATGAGACTATCCATTTTGGCATATGCCACTTTGGGGGTGTGTATGATTGTATTTGTTGAGTGCCTGTGCGTCCGTATGCATCTGCGTGAGAGTGAGCCTCAGTGCTTTCAAGCGTGCATTTTCTGACTGTGCAAGTTTGTGTGTGTGTGTGTTTGTATGCGTGTGTGTGTGTGTGTGGAGTAGCTGATCAGGAGCAGGCCTAAGGCTGTGGCCGGGTCAGATAGAGTCGGCGGTGCAGAGCAGAGAGCAGCGATCAGCAGGAGATGCTCGGCCTTAATCTGATTGCGGCTCCAGACTCAGCACACTCGGGTCCACGGAGGAGAACCACTGAGGATCAGTCTGAGGCCACAGATACACACACACACACACACACACACCACACACACACACACACACACACACACACACACTAACAAAATCTGGATAAGGTCCTGCTTAGAAAAACATAGCATGGGACCTTGACTGTCCCTGGAAGTGTGGCATCATTGGACTGACCGTAAGATAAAACAGAATAGTGATTCAGGGAGCTTCATGGATTAGAGGCGCCGGTTGGCCTCACGGTTTGAGCGTGCGCCCCATGTAAACGCCATAATCTTTGTCACAGCGCCTCTCTCTGATTTGACTTCCAGACACAACCCTGTACTCTGTCATCTCTCTCTCTCTTCTCCACACATTTCCTCCTCTCTCTCTATACTCTTTCTCTCTGTCCGATCTTATTAAAGCAAAAACGCCAGATTAAAAAAAAGAATTGGATGGATTATTCAACCTTTCATGTCTTTTCATGAAGTGAGCAGAGAGCATCTCACTCGTCATGGAGAAGTGGATCCACAAGCTACTCAGAGATATAGAAATGGCATTTTTTCATGTCTTCATTTATCTATTTCTAATAATATTGCTTTAAATAATCTGTCATTTTTATGTGTCCTTTTTTTCTGGATTATTTTAAGTTATTAAATGATTTTTGTAAAAAAATAATTAAATAAATGAATACATAATGAAATATGATATTATTATTATATAATACATTTAAAATACAAAAACATTAAAAATATTGCTTTAAATTGCTGTAAATAATCTGTCATTTCAATATTTTTCCTTTTTGTTGGAATTATTATTTTTTAACTGTTTTTTTGTAATAAATAAATACATGATAATAAAACATATATTTACATTTAAAATTTTAAAAATAGGAATATTGCTTTAAATTGCTGTAAATAATCTCTGATTTTAATATTTTGTCCTTTTGTTGGAGTTAATTGTATTTATTAACTTTTTTAATAAATAAATACTATACTACTACAACAACAACAACAACAACAACAATATTATTATTGTATATTCAAAATTAAAACAATAATATTGCTTAATATCATACCATGGACTTTTAATTCCAATGTTTCGTATCAAGATATTTAAATATTGTTCCCTCCCTAATAAGATCTCAAAGTATGCAAAAACTATCAGACGTGACTTCCTATAAAACTTATATATGCAGATCATGCAAACACAGTCTGGGATATAACCATCCCTTCTGCAGGAACAACCTCTGTGAAGGAAGTTGTTTTTCTTCTTCCTGCTCATGGTTTCATTCTCCGGAGGTGGCAGAGCCGGTGCTTTAGAGGCTGCTTTATGAATCCCACATCCATGTTGTAAAAGGATGAGTCTTTATAAAACCTTTTCTGTAAAAGAATAAAGTCTATTCATCATCCATCCCTGAAGCCTCCATCCATCCATTAGGTACCTCCACTGCCTGATGAAAGCCTCAGAGATAATACAGTCTCAGTCCTGACAGTAAGAATCAGGTTTGGGGTTTATCAGGGAAGAGAGTCGATGTTTGATTTAATGCTACGTCTGTGAAACAACAAACTTCAGCTTCAGTGACACATCAGATGTAAGCTGTTGTATAAAGTCTGTCGTCCATGTGGGCCTGAAAGTGATCAAAGGTCAGACTGAAACAATGAATATATTTCAGTCCTAATGAGACCGGGGGGCTCCCAGGGAAATAAACATGTGCACTGCCCACGTCTCTATAAATAATGGAGGTCGCACTTCAGGGACTGAAACTGAAATGGCTTTTAAAACAACAAGACTTCCTAACATGGTTATCATCTGTTCTGTTCAATGTCAGGGTTTCTCAAAACAAGGTCTCAGCTCAATAAATCCAAACATTTATCACCTCCAATGTACTTTTGATTTCCTTCAGCCTCTCTGCAGGAAGTCACTGAATGAAATACAGATCAGGCGTCATGTGATCCGCGGGCTGGACGCCACAACAGTCTGCAATTTGTACAAATGTGTGAGAAGTAAATCAACCTAATAAAAGAAAGCAGTTCTGACCTTTCCGTTCCTGATTCCACAGAAACAAATGTCACCCTCTTCAGTTTAAATACGCTCAGTATTAATGGCTCTAATAAAGTTCCTGTGTAACATGGAGGTCAAGCTGTCTCTACCAGACAGTTAGTTCAATTTGTTCTTTATGTAGCAGAAGAGAGGATGATGGGAACGAGCTGACGCCAACAGGGACACAAATAATGCAGATGCTGCATGCAAACCAAGGCTTCCTGTTATCTTCAGGGAGGACGCAGTGTGTTGCAAAATGAGGATTTAAATACAACAATCCCATTGAGAGCACAATAACAACATGCACTGAAACTTCAAGGTCGATTTGTAGCTACCACTGCAAACAAGGATGTCAACAAAGCAATGCATATCCACCCTCTCATCCACATATGGTCTCCTCTGGATCTGAGGAATCAAAACACCAACTTCAAGGATTCAAAATGGAAATTTCTGCACAAGAAACTGCTCTTTCCAATGCACGGTTGAATTTCTAGAATTCCAAGAATTTCTAAAGGATGGATAAACCCATTTGTCTTGAAGTGTAACACAGTACGGCAACACCTCACCGTTTAATGCCACAAGCACAGAGTCAAGGTGTGACATCCTGGATGTGCAGACCAAGAAATGGCAAAACTTCAGTATGGCAAAACTTCTGCTTTTCTGCAGCACCAAGAAATACGATGTGACACGGGTTAGATGCATGGCTTAAAGGGGACATTCAACTTCAAGTCAACCAGACTGGAACCGGTGCATTGAATCCACAGAGTGCGAGCGCAGCATGGATCGGCGTTACAGTCTTCACAGGTTTATCAGGATGAAATCTGGAGAAATGTACAGCGCACTGAGGGACAGGAGGGACAGGAGGGACAGGAGGGACAGGAGGGACAGGAGGGACAGGAGCGACAGGAGGGACTGGAGGAGAGGAGGGACAGGAGCGACAGGAGGGAGAGGAACAGGAGGGAGAGGAGGGACAGGAGGACAGGAGGGAGAGGAGGGACAGGAGGGAGAGGAGGGGAGAGCGGAGGGAGAGGAGGGACAGGAGGGATAGGAGGACAGGAGGGACAGGAGGACAGGAGGGACTGGAGGACAGGAGGGACAGGAGGGACAGGAGGGACTGGAGGACAGGAGGGACAGGAGGAGAGGAAGGACAGGAGGGACAGGAACAGGAGGGACATGAGGGAGAGGAGGGACAGGAGGAACATGAGGGACTGGAGGGACAGGAGGGACAGGAGGGACAGGAACAGGAGGGAGAGGAGGGAGAGGAGGGACAGGAGGGACAGGAGCGACAGGAGGCTGAGGACGGAGGGACTGGAGGGACAGGAGGGACTGGAGGGACAGGAGGACAGGAGGAGAGGAGAGGAGACAGGACAGGAGCGACAGGGACTGGAGCGACAGGAGGGACTGGAGGGACAGGAGGACTGGAGGGACAGGAGGGACAGGAGGAGAGGGGCAGGAGGAGAGGAGGAAGGAGGGACAGGAGGGACAGGAGGGAGAAGTGGAGAGGAGGACAGGAGGGACAGGAGGACAGGAGGGAGGAAGGAGAGGAGGGACAGGAGGGACAGGAGGGAGAAGTGGAGAGGAGGGACAGAGGGACAGGAGGGACGGAGGACTCTGCTGCTTATGGTGACTTTATGGACCAATAAACAATACAAACGTCTTTTCTCTGGACATTTCGCTTGGGACATTATACAGAATGAAATGTGCATTTTAACAACAAATCAAACCTACAGTGAAACACAGCTCCATGTATCCCCTACATGTCTGAAACACGGTGATTGATCATACCAGGCTTTAGGTGTCCCTGAAGGTGTGGGTTTGTGGTGACGGTGGGGTACCGACCGGGTGAGGAGGCAGGTATAATTAAAAAACTCACATTGGACGAGCAGATTCTGAACAGAGCGTCTGATTGTGGTGATCAGACTCAGTGGACCACTAATTAAGGACTGGGTGGACTTGGAGTTAATACTCCAGACACCCTATATGTGCAAAATACTGTCCCCTTTAAAACTCATCAAATTCACAGGTGTGAGACAATGGAGGAAACTGAGGATGCACCATCTATGCAATCCAAACTCTGCAGAATCAAAAGTGCACTTGATTATCAAACAAGGAATGCACTGCTACTGGAAGACTAAGTGGGCATAGTTGCAGGAAAAGTGTTTCTCTCTAAGGACCTAAACACACATGAACTAAATTAAAAACATAAAATTATCTCCACATTTCTGTCTTTACTGGAGCGGAGCCTCCTGCAGAGCCAGACTCTGTGTTTAGCACACGAGGTCCTGGTGGTTGAGATCCTGCCAGAGTCGAGGGGTCAGGAGGCAGCATAAATACAGCTCCTGCTGCTCACCAGAGACTCGGAGGTGCGGGCGAGGAGGGAGCGTGAGCGTCCACGGGGACCGAGATGAAGAATAGCTTAAT
>NC_048285.1:33985592-34023371 GCF_009762535.1 Notolabrus celidotus | reverse complement strand
GAGAGTGGTAGGTAAAAACTTGGTGTGAACGTGCAGCAGACACCTCGCCCTGTTTACCTTAAGCTTTAAAATGTTAAGCATTAAACACAGTCTGAAATGTGTTTACAGTCTGCGTGTGAGTGCTGCTGGATTCACACTCCCCGTCTGAAACCTACCCATTAAGTCAGGACCTCCACTTTACACTCCACCGTGGTCACGGTTGCCTGATCTAATTGTCTGCAGACTTTACTCCATCCAAAAAGCATCCACTCTTATGATTATATTAACTCTCCTCCTCTGTGCTGCGTTAACACCGAGGCCTCTTTAAAGACGGCGAGCTCCAAAAAAGTTTAAACACATCCTGCCGAGTATAAAGTGGGAGTGCTGCAGGGAGGGAGGTACGGCTGCACGGAGAGGTAATCGTTTCTTATTGTGTGGTTTTCTTTTTGAAAAGTTGGTAATGGGCTAATGGCATGCAGCGCAGAAGTTTTAATGCTGATGATGGTTGTATTCAAGTATAAGTAAAGAAGTAACAAGAAAAGGCTGAGGCATGGAGGTATTAGCATTTGGACCAGCAATGGGCTGGACCACACACACACACACACACCACACAGACACACACACGCACACACACAGTATACGATCTGTACATCACACTGACACCTGTGCACGCTCTAGAACAAACGCTACACATGCAAATAACATTTCATTATTCAGGACATAAATTAAGGAGGCTGAATTGATCTTAAACTTATGGAATTGGTAACAGAGAGAATATTCCAGAGAACCAAAACTAAAATTCAGCTGATAGAAAGACCAGAAAGAGGGCCCACATTACACCAATTTTAAAGTCTCTGCATTGACTTCCTGTATCTTTTAGATTTTAAGAATATTTTATTGTTTTTTTAAATCTCTTATGTTCCTCCTCCTTCTTATTTATCAGATTTGCTTTCATCATATGAGCCAGTGAGAGCCCTCAGGTCTTCGGGTAGTGGACTTTTAATGGAGTGGACTTTTAATGGTACCAAAAGCTGGAACAAAGACTCACTGTGAGGCAGCTTTTTATCATCAAGGCCCACGATGTGAACACCCTACCTGAAGATCTGAGGGCTACACAGAGCATCAACATCTTTAAAAGCAAACTCAAGACCGACCTTTTAAGTCTCCATTTGAACTGAGTTTCATTCTTATAACAGTTTCATTTCTACTTACTAACTTGCTGTCATCAAGTTCAAGAAACTATTTATATATTCATGTATGTATTTATTCATTTAGTAATTAATTTATTATCTAGTTCAAATTTTAGTCACTTTAAGTATGTATGTATGTATGTATGTATGTATGTATGTATGTATGTAATGTGTGTATGTATGTGTGTGTATGTTGTGTGTGTGTGTGTGTGTATGTTGTGTGTGTGTTGTATGTATGTATGTATGTATGTGTGTGTGTAGTATGTATTGGTGTGTGTGTGTGTATGTATGTGTATGTTGTATATTTATGTAGTATATATGTATGTATGTATGTATGTGTGTGTGTATGTGTGTGTGTGTGGTGTGTATGTAGTATCTATGTTCGTGGTGTGTGTTGTGTGTGTGTAGTTTTCAGGGTGTGTGTATGTAATGTATGTATATGTATGTATATACATGTATGTATATGTAGTATGTATATAGTAGGTATGTATGTATGTATGTATGTATGTATGTATGTATGTGTGTATGTATGTATGTATAATGTATGTATGTATATATGTATGTATGTATGTATGTATGTATGTATGTATGTATGTATGTATGTATGTATGTATGTGTTTGTGTATGTGTATGTATGTATGTATGTATGTATGTATGTGTGTATGTATGTATGTATGGTGTATGTATGTATGTATGTGTGTATGTGTGTATATATGTATGTATTTATTTTTTATCTAGTTCAAATTTAGTCACTTTTTATTTTTTTATTGAAGATATTTATTTATTTATTTATTTGTTTTATTTATTTGTTTTATTGTTATTATTTATTATTATTGTATATTTTGTGTTCTTGACCTTAGGATTGTGGGTGGGTTTGGAGTCAGGGCGGGGTTGGGATTGGATGGGGGGTCTTTTTCTTTTTATACATCTTTCTTTTTTATTTATTATATTTTTCTATTTCTATTGTTTTATGTACAGCATTTGTGTCACAATGTCATGGTATGAAAAGCGCTTTATAAATAAAGTCTGACTGATTGAAACAGTGAGCTAAAAGAGGCTCAAAGGTTTGTAGAAATGCAAACACTTTGATCAAGTCTCCCCGTTCACTTGATTCAACATCTTAAACATTAGAGAGTCTTACTCTCTTTAATTATCCGTCCCAAAGAGTCAACACGAGCTGTGAGAGTAACAAAAACATCTCCTCAGTAAAAGCTCTCCCTCTCCAAACCAAGGGTAAATAAATCCTTTTAAAGAGCTGCAGAATATGACAGAGGGCCACAACTGTGAGTCATTAATTATCTTCCTGTCACAGCAGCCTGTTTCACTGCACTGCTGCAGCTCATTACTACACCCACCCAACACACACACACACACATCCCACACACACACCTCATCCAGCTGATTATCTGTTTATTAAAACAGCAGAACCCAAAGATTGAAGCTCAAATGAATATTCACAACACAGCTTTTACACAAACAGCTGTGCACACACAGAGGACCTGATTCACTAGAGGAGTGTGCTGCTTTTGTGCAAATGAGGCAAAGAGACGTCTATCACACGAAGGGTTAAATGCTCCCCCAAACTGAGCTGCAGAGCAAGAGCATTACTGTGCACCAGTGTTGTCTGCATGCATTGAAATGTCCATATGCATTCACTCAGAGCAAAGAATGCTCCCTCAAAGTTTTACCCTCAGCCTCCCAGCTTCATGACCAACTGCAGTCAGTAAAAGCATCACGAGAAGATGAGCACTGAATCCGTTTGGACATTGGAGGAAATGAGTAACTTCCCTTTGGTTTTCATTTCATTGTAACGACTAACAATAGCCGAGCGTAAGGTTCCCATGACACAAATGAAGAGGACTACTGTATAATGTGTCGCCGTTGATTGTGTTGCAACCATCAACAGCTTGATCCAAAACACATTAGCACCTATGAGTGAAAACACCACAGTGATTTAAATCAGAGCTTTTAATGGTGAGAAAACTAGTGCCTGTCCTCGCTTATTCACTCGTTGGTGTGTGTTTTCAGGCGGCGAGTATCAGTGCATCATTCTGTGGTATTAGAGGATTTTTGACAGGGAGTGAAAGTTTTCCTCTCGTGCCCTTTGGAGCTGACTTCAGTGCTAAGTTAATGTTAATGTGATGTTACTCTCCAGTAATAAGAGACAAGAGTGTGTCATGTAAAGCCTTCAAAGGATGTGAGATCACATTTAGTGTAATGAACTGTTTTTATTTATCCATTTATTTTTATTTTTATTTATCTATTTATTTCTATTCAATTCATCTATTTATTCTATTAATCTATTTATTTTGATTCATCATTTAATTATATATTTATTTGATTTATTTATCTATTTATTCATTATTATCTAATAATTTTAGTATTTATATATGTATATATTTATGTATTTATTTTATCTATTTATTCTATTATTCATTATCCATTTATTTTATTTTTAATTATCTATTCATTTGATTATTCATGTATTTATCTATGTATTTGATTTATTCTCTATTTATTCATATTTTTATCTAATAATTTTATGTATTTATATAGGTATATTATATAGTTATTTATATATTATTCAATTTATTCAATTATTAATTTATCCATTTATTTATTCATTCATGTATTTATCTATGTGTTTGATTTATTTCTCTATTTATTCATCTATTTATCTAATAATTTTATGTATTTATATATGTATCTATTTATCTATTTATTCTATTTATTAATGTATCCATTTTATTTTATTCTTTTATTTATGAATATATGTATTTAATTTATTTACCTATCTATCAATTTATTATTTTATTTATCAATTTATTTTATAAATTTAATAATTTATTCATTTATCTATTTATTTTAATGTATTAATCTATTTATCTATATTGTATTTATTTACCTTTTTTTTATCTATCAATTATTTATCTACAAAATATAAATCTATTTTTGTATTTTTACTTTCTTTTTAACATATTTTATTGGGAGCTCCGCATCCAAAAAGGGTTCATCAAATTTGAGTTCCTCTTATGAATCACCAAGAGAAACTGTGATATAGAGAAGGACAGGAGAGGGTACTGCAGCTTGTTACACTGAAAGAGTCCTGAGTCCCAAAAGGGGGCAAAGGGGTTACACTTAAAAGTGCACCAGCCCACTTAAAGCACTAGTTAAGACTCCACAATATGCAGGAGAAATACCTCATTTGCATGATTGTGTGTCCGATGTGTCACTAACTCAGAGTCACTAACACTGAGACAGAGCAGGTGCTCCTCTGGTTGTTAAATGAGTCCCTGAGCCGCCTCGTGAAGGCTGAGTCTCTGTCAAATGAAGTAGTATTTGCATCATTACCATGAAGTCAATTTTTCAGCAAGTTTTAATCAATCCCTGAACCATCCGTCTGTGCTTTGGTTCTCCCTGCAGCCTGATAAATATCTGAAGATAATAGACACAGCATTCATGGAGAGGATTCTTAGAGGAATGAGAGTCGTGTAAGAAGATGCAGCTGTTAAATCTGAGGATAAGGAGTGCAGCGTGCAGCCTTCATGAAGCTGTGTGTCGGTGGTCTGCAGTAAACAGTTATTTACCAGGTGGCTTGAGTACCTGCTGCAGAGACAGAGTCCTCCCTGGACAGGTGCAGAGTGTGTGACCACATTAAGAGAGGATGTTTTTACTCCTCACCTCACAGATGGACGTTGAAACATCATTAAAACATTCATTAAAGCCATGATGGATCTCAGCTCTAAAGCTGTCCATGCATTCAGCAACACTCATGTTTATGAGCTCTAACAAAGTGTACACTGTAGGTATTCTGCAGCAACAGAAGGCAGGACGGCATTATGAAGGCCTCCTCCAAATGTCACAGGAAGCTGTTTGTGTAGTCATGGCCTCAGTGTCACCTCAGTAAAATAGATGCTTCTCTCTAACTTCACATCTCCCTCCTCTCCTCCCACACTCTGTTCCTTCTCTGATCTCCTCTGTCCTCCTCTCTCTTAATGTAACTCGACTGTATAAGCTACACGCTGACAGAGCATAGTGGGCCCCTGCACATCTCCCTCCTCTCTCACTGCCCCTTTCTTCTCTCTTCTAAACTCCCCGTTTAACCTCCCACCTTCCAAAATCGCTCTCTCTGACACGCAGCAGTCTCTGGCCGTGAAATGAAGCTGATGCAGGAGTGTTTAAAATGCTGCAGTTCCTCCAGTGTCCACTTGAGGCTTTTGCCAGTCTAGCTAACATAAGCACAGAGTGTGAGAGTGCTGATTCAACATGTATTTGAGAACTGCAGAGAGTTTATCAGAGACGACCCAAAGTTAAGAAGATAGCCCTTAAAAATCAGGCACCCTCGTATCTTAAAGACCTCATAGCGCCCTGTTACCCCTCTAGAACGCTACGCTCCCAACATGCAGGCCTGCTCATCGTACCTGAAGTCTCTAAAAGTAGTATGGGAGGTAGAACCTTCAGTTATTAGGGCCCCTCTCCCTTGGAATCATCTACCAGTCAGGGTCCGGGAGGCAGACACCCTCTCTACTTTTAAGAGTAGGCTTCAAACTTTCCTTTTTGATAAAGCTTATAGTTAGAGCTGGATCAGGCTTGGACCAGGTCTTAGTTATGCTGCTATAGGCCTAGACTGACACACTGGGATCCTGTCCCACCCCCAACCCCCTCATCACTTACTTTAACTCTGCCCATCCCATTGAAAGTTACTACCATAGACCTTTCTGGAGTCTCTGAGCTCCCTTGTCTCGTAGGTTCCTCTGAGCGGCCTCCTGCTGCGGACGTGTCTAACATGAGTCTGGTCCTGCTGGAGGTTTCTGCCTGTTAAAGGAAGTTTGTCCTCTCCGCTGTAACTAGCTAAATACTGTGAGGTGCAATGCTCATGGTGGATTAAGGTGGGGTCAGACTGAGTCTTATCCTGTCTTGGTGTTGGGTCTCTGTTCATAATTTGACATAGAGTGGTCTAGACCTGCTCTGTTTGTAAAAGAGTCTTGAGAGAACATTTGTTGTGATTTGATGCTGTATAAATAAAGATTGATTGATTGATCTGTGATTATATGAGGACACCTTTCAAGATAGCAGACTGAGGATTTCAGCAGCTAATTGCATGTTTGGACCAGTACCCTGAGTCTACTCTGCAGACTAGCCCTACACGATCTCACAGTCTGATCCACAACAACGTAAAGCACATCAGCAAATGACAACTGAGGGGTCAGAACGTTTCTTTGTTGTGTTATAAACAGTGATTTCAGATAAACTCGGTGTGATGAAATATACATTTTGAGCATGTTTGCTTCCTTTCCCTCAGGTGTGCATAAACTAGATTACATGATCCATAATCTAGCTGGTATCGGCCTCCAGGAGCAGATTATTATCTCTTTTATGCATAGGCTGAAAAAACACAAGCTCCCTTAAAGGCATCTAAATCTAGAGTCCCCCTCTTCTGAGATCTTTCTTTTCTTCTTCTACTCTTCTAACTCTCATGCACCTTTCATATATTGCACCTTTTATTCCACTGCACCACATTTCTGTGACAGTCAACACTTATCTTAGATTTTAGATTTTAAATTCACCACCCACTGTCGGCTAAATAAATATGTATTCCTGCAGATTTAATGGCATAATAAGTAGTTTAAGTGATCCACATTTTGACACCAGTCTTTTTATTTTAACGTGACATAACAGCGTGCTTTCAGTATTTAACTCTGTCTCACAACAGACCTTCAAATTATCACACAAAAGGATCTGTGTACACGGACACAGATTTTTTAAATGTGGGTATTTTTGATCAAGAGGTAAAACTGGGAACAGAAGTCAAATGTTGGAAATAAAAGTTTACTGTTAATGGAGATCATGCAGAGAGCTACAGTTAATTAGGAGGTCAGATTTAAAGCAGGAGGTCACAATAACATTCCTCTTTTCAGCTGCTTACTCCACTACGCCACTTAAATGGATGAAAACTCATTTTTCAACCTTGGTTTTTGTTTCTCTAAATACAAACTTTTAATTTCTTTTACAAACTGAGTTTTTATGACATTTCTTTATTTCTTTATTTCTTTATTTTTACTAATTTTGCTTTCTTTCTTTCTTGATCTTAGATTTGAAAATATTTTATGTTTTCATGTTTGTTTAATGTCAAATTTCAAATTGGATATTTCCTAACAAGGTATGGTGTTATGGAATGAACCTGATATTGGATCTATTAGATGTTGGGTATTCGGGCACCCTGCAGGAGTGTCAAGAGGTCTGAGCCAGCTTCGGGCTGCGACTCGACCCAAGAAAGACTCAATGTGTGAGTCTGAATCCTTGGGAAGAAGTTCTGAGATGAATCAAATGATTTTTAATGTTCATTTCGGTTAAGACAAGACCAGTTGTGATTCTGTGTCCGGCGGGACAGTAAGACTCTGCAAGTTACAGACTCCAGAGCAGCAAAGGGGGCTGATTATTTATAATAATCCCTCCTAATTTAAATAAATAATAAGACCCAACACTGTTTGCTATGTATGTTAAGTTACAGAGAGAGAGAGAGTAGATCAAACATAACTGGCTGCATATAGAATGTAAATGTCTGAAGTGTTTGCTTGCCTTGAGGTCAGGATGCAAAGATAATACTCCTCTCTTCTTGATCTGTTTGATGTATTTTTAACATACAACCAACACTCAGTGGATTAATACAAGAGGACTCAACACTAAGATACACATTCTCTCTCTCTCTCTCTCTCTCTCTCTCTCTCTCTCTGTCATCTGGCGTCGTGCTCCATGACATTCAGTCTGCTGACACTCTTTCAGCTGCAGCATCCACACACGAAAGCTACAGGCCGATACACTCAGAGGTACAGAGTGTGTGTGTGCATGCATGTGTGTGTGTGTGTGACAGAGAGACACAGGAAGTGCTGTGTGTCTTCGCTTGGTTGTGTGAGGCAGGGCAAGTGGTGCATGAAGTGTTTCCACAGCACCCATGCATTTATGAGCATGTGAATGCACGTGTGTGTGTGTGTGTGTGTGTGTGTGTGTGTGTGTGTGTGTGTGTGTGTGTGTCTGATTGATTCTGTGTTGATTTGTGCCGTTTCTTCATGAATGATTCAAAGGACTCCAAATAGGAAATTGTCTCTCTGACCGGCCCACTTTCCATCTCCAAAGCCTGCTCTCTCATTCTCTCTCTCTCACACACACACACACACACACACATGCAGACACACACACACTGACACAATGAGACTATCCATTTTGGCATATGCCACTTTGGGGGTGTGTATGATTGTATTTGTTGAGTGCCTGTGCGTCCGTATGCATCTGCGTGAGAGTGAGCCTCAGTGCTTTCAAGCGTGCATTTTCTGACTGTGCAAGTTTGTGTGTGTGTGTGTTTGTATGCGTGTGTGTGTGTGTGTGTGAGAGTAGCTGATCAGAGAGCAGGCCTAAGGCTGTGGCCGGGTCAGATAGAGTCGGCGGTGCAGAGCAGAGAGCAGCGATCAGCAGGAGATGCTCGGCCTTAATCTGATTGCGGCTCCAGACTCAGCACACTCGGGTCCACGGAGGAGAACCACTGAGGATCAGTCTGAGGCCACAGATACACACACACACACACACACACACACACACACACACACACACACACGCACACACACACACACACTAACAAAATCTGGATAAGGTCCTGCTTAGAAAAACATAGCATGGGACCTTGACTGTCCCTGGAAGTGTGGCATCATTGGACTGACCGTAAGATAAAACAGAATAGTGATTCAGGGAGCTTCATGGATTAGAGGCGCCGGTTGGCCTCACGGTTTGAGCGTGCGCCCCATGTAAACGCCATAATCTTTGTCACAGCGCTCTCCTCTCTGATTTGACTTCCAGACACAACCCTGTACTCTGTCATCTCTCTCTCTCTTCTCCACACATTTCCTCCCTCTCTCTCTATATATCTCTTTCTCTCTGTCCGATCTTATTAAAGCAAAAACGCCAGATTAAAAAAAAGAAGAATTGGATGGATTATTCAACCTTTCATGTCTTTTCATGAAGTGAGCAGAGAGCATCTCACTCGTCATGGAGAAGTGGATCCAACAAGCTACTCAGAGATATAGAAATGGCATTTTTTCATGTCTTCATTTATCTATTTCTTAATAAATATTGCTTTAAATAATCTGTCATTTTTATATTTGTGTCCTTTTTTTCTGGATTATTTTAAGTTATTAAATGATTTTTGTAAAAAAATAATTAAATAAATGAATACATAATAAGAAATATGATATTTATTATTATTATAATACATTTAAAATACAAAAAACATTAAAAATATTGCTTTAAATTGCTGTAAATAATCTGTCATTTCAATATTTTTGTCCTTTTTGTTTGGAATTATTATTTTTTAACTGTTTTTTTGTAATAAATAAATAAATACATGATAATAAAACATATATAATTACATTTAAAATTTTAAAAATAGGAATATTGCTTTAAATTGCTGTAAATAATCTCTGATTTTAATATTTTTGTCCTTTTGTTTGGAGTTAATTGTATTTATTAACTTTTTTGTAATAAATAAATACATACTACTACTAACAACAACAACAACAACAACAACAATTATTATTATTGTATATTCAAAATTAAAACAATAATAATATTGCTTTAAATATCATACCATGGACTTTTTAATTCCAATGTTATCGTATCAAGATATTTAAATATTGTTCCCTCCCTAAATAAGATCTCAAAGTATGCAAAAACTATCAGACGTGACTTCCTATAAAACTTAATATAAATGCAGATCATGCAAACACAGTCTGGGATTATAACCATCCCTTCTGCAGGAACAACCTCTGGTGAAGGAAGTTGTTTTTCTTCTTCCTGCTCATGGTTTCATTCTCCGGAGGTGGCAGAGCCGGTGCTTTAGAGGCTGCTTTATGAATCCCACATCCATGTTGTAAAAGGATGAGTCTTTATAAAACCTTTTCTGTAAAAGAATAAAGTCTATTCATCATCCATCCCTGAAGCCTCCATCCATCCATTAGGTACCTCCACTGCCTGATGAAAGCCTCAGAGATAATACAGTCTCAGTCCTGACAGTAAGAATCAGGTTTGGGGTTTATCAGGGAAGAGAGTCGATGTTTGATTTAATGCTACGTCTGTGAAACAACAAACTTCAGCTTCAGTGACACATCAGATGTAAGCTGTTGTATAAAGTCTGTCGTCCATGTGGGCCTGAAAGTGATCAAAGGTCAGACTGAAACAATGAATATATTTCAGTCCTAATGAGACCGGGGGGCTCCCAGGGAAATAAACATGTGCACTGCCCACGTCTCTATAAATAATGGAGGTCGCACTTCAGGGACTGAAACTGAAATGGCTTTTAAAACAACAAGACTTCCTAACATGGTTATCATCTGTTCTGTTCAATGTCAGGGTTTCTCAAAACAAGGTCTCAGCTCAATAAATCCAAACATTTATCACCTCCAATGTACTTTTGATTTCCTTCAGCCTCTCTGCAGGAAGTCACTGAATGAAATACAGATCAGGCGTCATGTGATCCGCGGGCTGGACGCCACAACAGTCTGCAATTTGTACAAATGTGTGAGAAGTAAATCAACCTAATAAAAGAAAGCAGTTCTGACCTTTCCGTTCCTGATTCCACAGAAACAAATGTCACCCTCTTCAGTTTAAATACGCTCAGTATTAATGGCTCTAATAAAGTTCCTGTGTAACATGGAGGTCAAGCTGTCTCTACCAGACAGTTAGTTCAATTTGTTCTTTATGTAGCAGAAGAGAGGATGATGGGAACGAGCTGACGCCAACAGGGACACAAATAATGCAGATGCTGCATGCAAACCAAGGCTTCCTGTTATCTTCAGGGAGGACGCAGTGTGTTGCAAAATGAGGATTTTAAATACAACAATCCCATTGAGAGCACAATAACAACATGCACTGAAACTTCAAGGTCGATTTGTAGCTACCACTGCAAACAAGGATGTCAACAAAGCAATGCATATCCACCCTCTCATCCACATATGGTCTCCTCTGGATCTGAGGAATCAAAACACCAACTTCAAGGATTCAAAATGGAAATTTCTGCACAAGAAACTGCTCTTTCCAATGCACGGTTGAATTTCTAGAATTCCAAGAATTTCTAAAGGATGGATAAACCCATTTTAGTCTTGAAGTGTAACACAGTACGGCAACACCTCACCGTTTAATGCCACAAGCACAGAGTCAAGGTGTGACATCCTGGATGTGCAGACCAAGAAATGGCAAAACTTCAGTATGGCAAAACTTCTGCTTTTCTGCAGCACCAAGAAATACGATGTGACACGGGTTAGATGCATGGCTTAAAGGGGACATTCAACTTCAAGTCAACCAGACTGGAACCGGTGCATTGAATCCACAGAGTGCGAGCGCAGCATGGATCGGCGTTACAGTCTTCACAGGTTTATCAGGATGAAATCTGGAGAAATGTACAGCGCACTGAGGGACAGGAGGGACAGGAGGGACAGGAGGGACAGGAGGGACAGGAGGGACAGGAGCGACAGGAGGGACTGGAGGGAGAGGAGGGACAGGAGCGACAGGAGGGAGAGGAGGGACAGGAGGGAGAGGAGGGACAGGAGGGACAGGAGGGAGAGGAGGGACAGGAGGGAGAGGAGGGAGAGGAGGGACAGGAGGGAGAGGAGGGACAGGAGGGAGAGGAGGGACAGGAGGGACAGGAGGGACAGGAGGGACTGGAGGACAGGAGGGACAGGAGGGACAGGAGGGACTGGAGGACAGGAGGGACAGGAGGGAGAGGAAGGACAGGAGGGACAGGAGGAACAGGAGGGACATGAGGGAGAGGAGGGACAGGAGGAACATGAGGGACTGGAGGGACAGGAGGGACAGGAGGGACAGGAGGGACAGGAGGGAGAGGAGGGAGAGGAGGGACAGGAGGGACAGGAGCGACAGGAGGGACTGGAGGGACAGGAGGGACTGGAGGGACAGGAGGGACTGGAGGGACAGGAGGGACAGGAGGGAGAGGAAGGAGAGGAGGGACAGGAGGGACAGGAGCGACAGGAGGGACTGGAGCGACAGGAGGGACTGGAGGGACAGGAGGGACTGGAGGGACAGGAGGGACAGGAGGGAGAGGAAGGACAGGAGGGAGAGGAAGGAGAGGAGGGACAGGAGGGACAGGAGGGAGAAGTGGAGAGGAGGGACAGGAGGGACAGGAGGGACAGGAGGGAGAGGAAGGAGAGGAGGGACAGGAGGGACAGGAGGGAGAAGTGGAGAGGAGGGACAGGAGGGACAGGAGGGACAGGAGGACTCTGCTGCTTATGGTGACTTTATGGACCAAAATAAACAATACAAACGTCTTTTCTCTGGGACATTCTCTGGGACATTATACAGAATGAAATGTGCATTTTAACAACAAATCAAACCTACAGTGAAACACAGCTCCATGTAGCCCTACATGTCTGAAACACTGGTGATTGATCATACCAGGCTTTAGGGTGTCCCTGAAGGTGTGGGTTGTTGTGGTGACGGTGGAGGTACCGGGTGAGGAGGCAGGTATAATTAGAAAAACTCACATTGTGACGAGCAGATTCTGAACAGAGCGTCTGATTGTGTGTGATCAGACTCAAGTGGACCACTAATTAAGGACTGGGTGGACTTGGAGTTAATACTCCAGACACCCACATATATGTGCAAAATACTGTCCCCTTTAAAACTCATCAAATTATCACAGGTGTGTGAGACAATGGAGGAAACTGAGGATGCACCATCTATGCAATCCAAACTCTGCAGAATCAAAAGTGCAACTTGATTATCAAACAAGGAGATGCACTGCTACTGGAAGACTAAGTGGGCATAGTTGCAGGAAAAGTGTTTCTCTCTAAGGACCTAAAACACACATGAAGCTAAATTAAAAACATAAAATTATCTCCACATTTCTGTCTTTACTGGAGCGGAGCCTCCTGCAGAGCCAGGAGACTCTGTGTTTAGCACACGAGGTCCTGGTGGGTTTGAGATCCTGCCAGAGGTCGAGGGGTCAGGGAGGCAGCATAAATACAGCTCCTGCTGCTCACCAGAGACTCAGGAGGTGCGGGCGAGGAGGGAGCGTGAGCGTCCACGGGGACCGAGATGAAGAATAGCTTAATTTTAGCAGGAGAGGAGAAATGACAGCTGAGGTTGAGCAGAGAGATTCAAAGGGAGAAGGGAGGAAGTTTTTCTTGCTAACTAATGGTGTGTGTCACATTTCGATTTGAAACATGTTACCAAAACAGGGCCACACTAGCGAAAGCCTCGGGGAGGCGGCGGGAACATTAAGATTGCTTTGCTGCCCATATTTTAGAGTAATACGCCATATGTTGGGCTGTTTCTCCTCCTCCATTAGACCCTGATGAATACCACCGTCGCTGAAATGCATCCGTTACACAAACTTTCTCATTTAAAAAACCCCTGCCTTTTTATTTATCATCAACCGATTCTCTCCATTTTTCATCCTTTGCAGCAATCACCAGCGCACAGATTGCAGCGCTCTCTCTCTCTCTCTCTCTCTCTCTCTGCAGCAGGCTTTCCGCTCACTGATTGAGTTACTCTGGAGTGAAGGATTAACGCATGACACAGCACTCCTGTTCGGCTCCAGGGCTGAGTCAGGTGCAACAGTGTCCTAATCTACCTGTGAAAAGATCAAAGCAACAACCCAACTCACTCGTGTTGACCCGCTCTGCACACAGGCAACACGGCTACAGCGCAGCGTTCTCATCATGCGGTACACAGAGCCGGGGAGCCAGAGGGAGGGAGGGGAGAGGAGGGAGGAGGTGTGCAGTTAGGAAAGAAGCCCATTCAAGGTGAGGTTTTAAAAGGAAACCAGAGTAGGTGACCGCTGTGTCCCATCCCTGTTCAGCAGAATGAACTAGAACAAGAGCAAAGTCCACGTTAGCAGACTTTTCTTAATAATAATAATTCATTGAATTCATATAGAGCTTTTCTAAGTACTCAAAGTTGCTTTACATGAGGTAAGACTAAAAAATAAAACATATATAAAACAGGGACAGAGGTGGAGCAGAGGGGGAGAGGTCATGTGTTGTATGCTTTTTGGAACAGGAAGGTCTTGAGGTGGTTTTTGAATGATTGAAGTGAGTCAGAGTTGAGGATGTGTGGAGGGAGAGAGTTCCAGAGAGTCGGGGCAGCGATGGCAAAGACTCTGTCCCCCAAGGTGAGGTGCTTGGGCTTGGTGATAGGGGACAGGAGATTGGAATCTGATGATCTGAGGCGACGAGATTGGGAGTGAAGTTTGAGGAGGTCGGTCAGGTAAGAGGGGGCGAGGTTATTGAGGGCTTTGTAGGTGATGAGGAGGATCTTGAAGTGGATTCGATGCTGAATGGGGAGCCAGTGGAGGTGCTGAAGGATGGGTGTGATGTGGGCTCTGGAGTGGGAGTGGGTGAGTAATCAGGCAGCTGTATTTTGGACATATTGAAGTTTTTTGAGGTCGGTGGAGGGGAGGCTGTAGAGGATGCTGTTGCAATAGTCAAGTCGGGTTGTTATGAAGGCGTGGAGGAGGGTTTCTGCAGCAGAGGAGGAGAGAGAAGATCTGAGCCGTGCAATGTTGTGGGGTAAAAAAGGATACTTTGGTGACGTTTCTGATGTGAGGTTTGAAGGAGAGGGTGGAGTCACGGCTCAATCCGCCTCTAAACCTCCACCCCAAATCGACAATCTATTTACTCCATCGTCTGCTAAACAGCCGGAGCACTTATTCTAAGTCTTATCTGGATTGAAACTGTTCCAAGATTGCATGTGTTGAATGCAAATGTCGGTGCATTAATTTTCCCTAGATATGAATTTAGATAGAGATGACAAGCGTCTGAATAAATCAGGGTTTGAGGAATTATCGCCCGCTTGGTAATTCCATTTGTCCAGCACACTGGCAGAGAGCAAACACAAACAGCAGCTGGACTTTTATTTATTCATCAAATCATTTTCAAACAACTCAAACCTGGATTATTATCTGCCTGCCTGAACACCATCTGTTAGTCCTTCACTTTATTTTGTAAACTCCTCACAGAGATGTGCCGATGCAGTCTAAAAGATCCATTTGAGTCTGTCTGTGTCAGACCCGGGACAGCAACACCAGGAAGCCACGGAGAGCATGCTGTTAACCCTCTTCATGCGCTCTCAGTGTTCGATTGAAGGACCAGGTTTAGGTAGCAGCAGATTCTCAGTAATGAGTCGAGTTCAGGGTCGAAATACTCGACTTATGCTGGGGTCAGAGTTCATGTTGTAAGCATGATTACAGCCCGATGCAGCAGGCGAGGGTTTCAGGAAACATCGGCCCTGAAAATCTATCATTTCAGCTTCTGCAGTGTGTCAGAGTCAAGGACAACCAAGGCCACATCTGGGACGCCTCACCACCTCCTGATAGACTAGATTTTACTTTAGACTTTATTGTCCTTGGGGAAATTCTTTTCCACAGCACCTTTCTGCATTTCCACAGACATAGACATACACAAGAACACACACTGTAAGCTCAACAAACTGTCCACCAAGACACCAACTCAGCAAGGCCTTTTGTTCAGGCTCACTATAACAGCAGGGATCAGGCTCTCTAGCTGCCCTTCTGCACCTCAGTGCTCTGAACCTGCATCCTGAGGGGAGTGGGATGAGGTGGGTGTTTAGTGGATTTGTGATGTCCTGTTTTATTGGGGTTGCAAAGCGAATGATGGCCCTGTGGTTTAAGTCTGTGAGGTTTGGTGTGGGGAGACCGATTATTTTAGAAGCTGTGGTGGTGATGCGTGTGAGTTTGGCCTTGTTTTTAAACAGACAACTGAGAGCCTAGCATGTTGGATTTTTCTGTCCTCTTTACAACATGTTCTGTCATGTCAGCGACATTGACCAATGAGAGCACGGAGCAATCTGCACGTGCAAAAGTCAGGAAAGTAAACACAGGAGATGGCGAAGCAAAGGAAGATTGAGGAGGTTGGTGCATTGGAAGTTTGTCGAGCTCTTGCAGCAACATCCCTGCCTCTCTTTTTCTGCCGTTAGCATTTCCAGATGTGGTCTAGCCCGGCCCTCTTCCTTCCAACGTCATCGCGTCAGTCTTGATGATTGGTCTGGTACCACCGTGCAGTCTGACATGTATGTGGGCCACGTCATGGCAGAATTTAAACCTCTGTGATCACCTAATCTGACCTGTAGACCCTGTGGTCTGACCTTGGCGTTGGGCATCCCTATCTCTATCAAATAAGCACACTACAGTCATGAAACCTGTGTGGAGTCAATGTAAAGTAAATAAAGTAGAAGCATACATGTAAAGAGCTCAACCTCATGATATTTTTTGTTCCACAGCAGCAGACACATGAACACTGGAGGTGAAGCGTGCTGCTCTCTGGTAGGAATACAAAGTGGAGCATTTATTAACTTATTAAAAAAGGTATTTTAAAAGGTCTGCATAATAATGGGCAGCCGGCTGTGTGAGGGGCTGCTGTTGTGGGCTTCCAACCTGACAACAGAGCATGATTAAAAGGAGCCGGGGGCCCAGTGTGACGGTGAGTTCATTCTATTTGTGTCCCGAGTCAGATACGTAGAAGTAATCCAGGCCTGCAGGCATCTCTACAGGAGCTGCGCCTCAACCCGCTAAATCCTTCGGCTCATTGGAGGACTGCAATACGCTCTACCTAACACATCCTCCTCCTCCTCCTCCTCCTCCTCCTGCTGCTGCACCCTTACCTGGATCAGAACACAACAGCTGCCCTCAAACAACAAACATGGCTGCCATTCAATCTCTCTATGCATAAAAATTATCTTCACCACTCCGTTCATGAGTGGGAAAGCACGTGACAGGGAGCAAAACTGGAGCTGGAAAAATCTTCTACAAGAAGGCACTGATGCTTGGATTAAGGTCAAACACAGAGTTCTGAGAAACCAGTAAGAGGGGGACCTGGCGCACTGACACACTGGGATCCTATCTCACCCCCTCATCACTTCCTTTAACTCTGCCTGTCCCATTAAAGTTACTAACCATAGACCTTTCTGTCGTAGATGTCCTCCTGCTGTGGACGTCCCAGACTCCAGCTGATACGGACGTGCTGGACCACTACTCGTCTCATCACTATCACTTCTTTCTCTTTTTTCCTTTTTAGTCTTTCTTTCTCTCTCTTTCATCCATCCTTTCTTTCCTTCATTTCTTTCATTCCTTCTCCTTCCTTCCTTCCTTCCTTCTTTATTTAATTCCCTTTCTTTCCTTCTTTCTTCCTTCCTTCCTTTCATTCCTTCCTCCTTTCTTTATTTCATCCCTTATTTCTTTTTCTATCTTTCTTTCTTTCTTTCTCTTTGTTCTCTCCATGTTTCTCCATCCTTTATGTCTCCTTTTCTTATCCCCATCCTTTCCTTCTGTCATTCCTTCACCATTTCTTCTCCTCTTCTTCTTTCTTCTGGTCTCCCTCTCTTCTCTCTTTTCTTAGACCTTTCTGGAGTCCCTGAGCTCCCTTGTCTCGTAGGTTCCTTATTACTTTCTGTACTTCTGTCATTCCTTTCTTTCTTTCTTTAATTCCTTCTTTCATTCATATTTCCTTTCATTCCATCTTTCTTTCTTTCATTCATTTTCTCTTTCCTTTAATTTCCTCTTTCATTCCCTTTCTCTCTCTCTCTCTCTCTCTCTCTCTCTCTCTCTCTCTCTCTCTCTCTCTCTCTCTCTCTCTCTCTCTCTCTCTCTCTCTCTCTCTCTCTCTCTCTCTCTCTCTCTCTCTCTCTCTCTCTCTCTCTCTCTCTCTCTCTCTCTCTCTCTCTCTCTCTCTCTCTCTCTCTCTCTCTCTCTCTCTTTCATTCTTTCTTTCTTTCTTTCATTTCTTCTCTTTCCTTTCATTACTTCTTTTTAGTCCTTCCATCTATCTTTCATTCCTTCTTCCTTCCTTCTTTTCTTTTTCCTTTCATTCCTTTCTATGTTTCTTCATCCTTTATGTCTCCTTTTCTTATCCCCATCCTTTCCTTCTGTCATTCCTTCACCATTTCTTCTCCTCTTTTTCTTTCTTCTGGTCTCCCTCTCTTCTCTCTTTTCTTAGACCTTTCTGGAGTCCCTGAGCTCCCTTGTCTCGTAGGTTCCTCTGGATCTCTGCTGCTGTGGACGTGGTCCAGACTCCAGCTGCTACAACTACTACTATCCGTCTCCCCACTATCATCTCTCTCTCTCTTCATCTCCCTCTATCCCTCTCTCCAACACGGTCTCAGCAGATGTGTGTCTAACATGAGTCTGGTCCTGCTGGAGGTTTCTGCCTGTTAAAGGAAGTTTGTACTTGCTGTTTGGTGGGAACTAGCATTTAAGACACACTCCCTTTCTAGTGGTAGAGGGGTGTTATTAGAGGATTAAATATATCAACGTTGTATCATATATTTGTTATATTTATAGCAAGAAAAATAATATCAGAATGATTATCATAATCGTTTTATCGCCCAGCCCTACTATAGAGTTCAAATAACTCCTCTATATAATCACAGAAGTATTGTGATTGTGTTTCAACATGTATGAGTGCTTTTGAGAAGGTTTTCTTGTGTTTCTGTTTTTTAAAACTGATGCAGACATGAGGGAACATCTTATTTTAATTCAGTTTGAATGCACTGATTAGTGTAGATCATGTTATTCCAGCGTTTTAAGGGTTAAAGTCATGGTGGAAATGTAAAAAGAGCAGCCATCAAAGCGTCTGATTCAAGCCGGACACAGAAACCGAATCCACAGCAAACATGTTGACCAGAGAAGAAGTCCACAGACACGTTTGGTTAGCAGCAGGTGTGAAATCTGCCTCCTGTCGTCTTCATAACAATGTGTTTTATCACGGCGGAGACAAAGCCGGTCACACTTTGACAACATTACACTCATCCACAGAGCGCTGACGGGATTAACACATTCACTGCACGTCTCTGACTCTGACGTCACGCCACTCTGTGATGTTACAGGAGATCAAACTCTGAGCTAATGCACACAGGAGGACGTCGTGTGTGTGTTTGGAGCTGCTGCCAATCGTGCTGATGTGACGCATGTTTGAGGAAAAACAACAACAACAAAAGAAGATACAAACACAGTAATCTGTGTTAGATAGCTCACGTCAGATAGGGAGGGGGACGGGGAGGGATTAGGGGCAGAGCATGTAGAAGCAAAGGCAGCACGTAGAAAGGGAAGTGATGGCAGCAGAGTCTTTACTGCCAACATCTAGTGACACTGTGGGGAAGTTCTCCACGAGGCATCACCAGTGGATTCAAAGACTGCAGGTGAAAAGACCGGGTCCCAAAGACTAAGACTAGACATGGAGAGACTCCCAGAGAAGAACTCCCCTCATGCACATCATTGCTTCACTGGTTATTCTGTACTCTGTGGATACATCAGTGTAACATACGCCTGCTGGTGTTTGGGATAGCTTAGTTACTTTTGCAGACCGTAGAGCATCAAAAATACTCAACCCATAGATTACTAGTCAGCAGGGATCAGACTCTTGCTCTTGCTCAGCCTCACTTTTGTACATGACGAGGAGGTGGAAATGCATCGTCCATCTTTGTAAGCCGTGAACAGTTCAAGGTGCAACCTGAGCGAGTGTTTACCCTCAAAGTTTGGACTCAAAACGTTAAAACTGGCCTTCAACGACCTCATTGAAAAAATGAAAAGAGCTGGACAGAGAGGACAAAGGAGAGGACACAGAGAGAACGACGGAGAAGAGGGTTAGATAAAAGTAGACAAAGAGCTAAAGAGGACATGCAGGGTAAGACAAGTGGAGGATGATGAAGGACGGTTGGATGAAGGATGGAGGGATGAGAGAACAGACGGTGACCGAGACGTGGACATCAGATCTGAGATGAAGAAGACGACGACGTCATGCAGAGTGTGCAGAGTTTATCTCCTCCACTCAGAGACAGAACAGACGAGTCTGCTCCCGGTTAGCCCGGCGACCCATCGAGCCCCAAAGCCCTCTGGGTAATACAAGCAGTCTTGCACAGCTGAAGCTACCCAGGGACCCCTCTGTCCCCCCGCCTCCATCCCTCCATCCCCTCCAACCTCAGTCAATGAGCCAAATCAATGCCCATTTGTCCCGTCACCTCCTCTCTTTCTTATCACTCGTTTGTCCTCCTTGCACTTTTCTCTCTGTTATTTCACACGCTCTGCAGCCGTCCTTATTCTCTCTCTCTCTCTCTCTCTCGTCTCTGATACTCCTTCCTTTTTCATCTCCTCCTCTCGTTTCCAGAAGTTTTATTTCTCCTAAAAGTTAGCTGAAGGTTACTCTCACTTTTTTGCATCTCTTTTTTGTATTTTTCTTTGGTAAGTTGACATTTAAGGTAGAAGAAACACAGAATTATCACCATGTATGAGCACTTCTATCGTCCATTACCCAGCCGAGCATTACAACAACATAAAGTAGTTAAATGCCAAACACATTTCACTTTTTCTTTTACAAACTTTTAAAGGACTTTGAAGGCATCATTTTGCAAATTCTACTTTTGTATTCCCTCTCTCCTTCCCTTGTGGCCTCCTTCAATCATCCTCTCCCCTACACACTTCACCTCTCTCCTCCTTCCTCGATCTCAGTCTTTTGCTCGTCTCACGTGTCTTACGGCGTCCCTTCCACTCGCTGAACGGAGGTGACAGAGAGTAGAGAGAGGTAAGGAAAGCAACAGAGGGAGGACAGGAACAATGGAAGTCAATGACAGCATGAGAGAAGAGGAGGAGGAGGAGGAGGGAAGATGAGACACCTAAACCTCAGGCGATCATCTCATTGAGTTACATTAAAGATGGAGGATGGAAAGCAGAAGAATCAAGGGGAGGAAAACAACAGGTGAAGGGAAGTTAAGGAGAAGATTAAGAGAAGGTGAAGAGGCAGCTGATTTCTGTTGTCTGAATTTTCCCGGCCCTCAGATCGGTGACTCATCCACCTGGACGCTCCACATTGATTTGCGAGGCAGAAAATTGACCGTTTGCATCAACCTGTGCCCGCTAAACAGAGCTTTGCCTTCACACCGCAATCCATTAAGTCATTAAGTCATCTTCTTTCAAATCACAACACGGCTCATCTGAACGAGCAGGAGAGGGAGAGAGGGAGGATGGAGGAGGAGGCGGGGGTTCATGTGTGTGGTCAGGCAGACGTGAGGGAGATAAGGGAAGAGGAGAGTCAGCAGAGGATGATATTCAGAGGAAGATAAAGATGCCAGAAAGAAAAGGAAAGGAGCACAAGAATGATGACCAGGGTGAAGTCTGTGTTTTTATTTTGAAAGACATCGAAAGAAGAAGAAGAATCACTCAGGGGGCGACCGGTGACAGAGCTCTCCTTCACGGACACATAACACCTCACTGAATGTGTCACAACTCAGGACTGTCAAACATCCGTCAACACCTACAACAAATCCTCTCCCCGACAAACCTGTTGGGCCCGGAGTCAAGTGGATACTTGTTCATCACCTCACGCCAGATACAGAGAGCATCAAGTGTCCCATCGAGTCTGCCTGAGAGTGCCGACGGGACGACTACCTCAGTGGACGGGTTTGAGTTACAGTCCTGTTGTACCTGCCCGGTTTACTTTAACACCATGCTTTTGTGTCCAGCACTAATTCAAGTATATGGTCTTGAATCCATGCATTGATTGTGCCTACTTGCCAAAACCTGCTATCTGTATTGGACCAAATCCATAAGCTAGCTAAGGCATGTGTTTCTTAGTTATAGTTTTTAATATCAGGCTGCACCAACATGTCTCTTCATGAACTAGGACAAGAACTAGGACAGGTGCTCAGATTGCGAATCGACACAGCTCCAATTAATCAGGAACCATCTCATCCAAAGAGCTCATGGTTTGGTTTCACCCCTCTGCTCACAGAAAGTGGACCTGCGTAAGTACCGGACTCTATGTTCTATTATTAACAAAGACCCAACATCAAGACCGGATCAGATCCAGTCCCTATCTTACAGACAGGACTCTCATCTGATCTCATCTTAATCCACCATGAGCAGAGCACTTTGCAGCATTTAGCAAGTTACAGTGGCAAGGACAAAGTTCCTTTAACAGGCAGAAACCTCCAGCGGGACCAGACTCATGTTAGACACACATCTGCCTCATCCAGTAAAGGGTTTGCATGAGTATAAACGAAACCTGCAACAGCCACCAACAGGCACACTGCAGGATTTATGTAGAATTAAGATGTTTTTATGTTTCAGTTCAAAACATCTGCCTACTCAGGTCTTCTTCAGGTCCGTTTTCAGCGTTGGCTTGCATGCATATGTTGAGTTACACTAGTCAGCTGAGTCTGGGGATCATTCTCTTTGAGTGTGCAAGCCTATTCATCAAAGCTAAGGAGTGCAGAAGTGCCAACAGCTGCAGTTCCTGAAGTGTCCACTGGAGACTGGCTGCAAAAGCCCAAATCACCCAAAGAGGAAAATATCAAGGCTGCAAGTTTTGCACAATTAGGCAGAATCAGCGCTGTGACTGCCTAAAGACCGCTATTGTTGGCTTCAAAGCTGGGTGACGTCACTAACAGGCAGAAACCTCCAGCAGGACCAGACTCATGTTAGATACACATCTGCTGAGACCGTGTTGGAGGGAGGGATAGAGGGAGATGAAGAGAGAGAGTAGTAGTTGTAGCAGCTGGAGTCTGGCACGTCCACAGCAGCAGAGATCCAGAGGAACATATGAGACAAGGGAGCTCAGGGAATCCAGAAAGGTCTATGGTTAGTAACTTTAATGGGACAGGAAGAGTTAAAGTGAGAGACAGGCAGAGAGAGGAGAGAGAGGGAAAGACAGGATCCCAGTGTGTCAGTCTAAGCTTAAAGCAGCAACAGGCAGAAACCTCCAGCAGGACCAGACTCATGTTAGACACACATCTGCTGAGACCGTGTTGGAGAGAGGGATAGAGGGAGATGAAGAGAGAGAGAGAGAGATGATAGTGGGGAGACGGATAGTAGCGGATGTAGAAGCACAATCCATGCATAATACCAGCTTTGAGCTTCCTGAGGCAGAAAGAGTCTGGTTCTGCTCAGGGTTTCTGCCTGTTAGTTGAAAGTTTTTGCTTTACATTGATGGAAAGTGTCCTGATGGGATTGTTTGTTCGTGTTGGAGAGAGGGATAGAGGGAGATGAAGAGAGAGAGAGATGATAGTGGGGAGATGGATAGTAGTAGTTGTAGCAGAACAATCATCTACTTCCTGTGGCAGGTAGAGTCTGGTTCTGCTCAGGGTTTCTGCCTGTTAGTAGAGCAATTTTGATTTGCATTCATGGAAAGTGTGTCCTCATGATGGGATTGTAGGGTCTTAGTACAAAATGTTACAAAGAGCACAGTCTAAGGATGATATTGTCAACAGCCTCATTATATCACCAACAAATATGTTTGAGTGACATCAACAGCTAGAGTCTGAGGGGACATGCAGAATAAGGGTCTCAAATTAAACTAGGTTTGTCAGGTGTGTGTTCAGCCGCCTGGATGGTGTCGTTAGGAGTGTGAGAACTCAAATAAGAGGAGTAAAAACTGAAACACAGAGAACTGAGTGCAGAGAAAGACCAAAAATAACTTTCTGGCGAGTGTGGGTCACCGCTGACTGACTGTGGGGGAGTTTTCGTCACGCCTCTGCCGTGGAAAGCAACAGTGCATCTTATCACAGCGAGGCCAGAATCAATTCTGTAATGGGAGACTGAGAAAGCGAGAAGGAGGGTGGACAGAGGAGGAAAAGGAGAGCGATGAGAGAGAAAAGGAGATGCTGTAGCGGCAGAGTGTGGCGAATCGACAAAATGGTGACAGCGGAGGACACGCTGCTCGTCTCAACACTTCCCTCTAAAGGCCTCTTTCATTTCATTTTACTGGGTCACATTCACATCAAAGGATCTCTGTCTGTTTGGAAATGTGTGGGTGAGAGCTGTGTGTGTGGAATAAATGCACGGCGAAGTGCGTGGAGATGGTTAAGTGTTGGCTTAGCCTGTGTGTGTGTGTGAATGAGAGAGGGAGAGATTGAAAGGGAGACACAGATTTCACCATGCAGCAGCAGATCTCTCTCCTGCAGTACTGCTGGCATCGATAAGCTGCTTCTGATGCAACAAACATGTCGACTGTAAGAGAGCGTCTCTGACGTGTGGATATGTTAACCAGAGTTTATACGTTAGCTTTAGACACAACGTCTCAGGATTCACTGAAAAGATGCTTATCCCACTTTTAAACCCTCTCCTCTCTGCAGGACATTAAAGAGTCTGCAGCTGACTTCCTCTGTGTTTGAAGTCACTTCACCATCATTTTAACACATCCTTTGACTGGTGGAGGATTCAAGAGAGCTAATCAGCTGAAGTCAACGCCGACTCGAATACAAGCCCCAAATGATTCACCAAGGAGTGTAAGAAAGACACTTCTCTTTCTGCAGCCTTTTTTTAAACGCAAACTAAAAACGTGTTTATTCAGAGTGACTTTTATGTGGGGTTTAACAATTTCATTACTTACTTTTTACTATTATATTAGTTTAAATGTTGCTTTATCAATTTATTAATTTGTACTATTTATTTATTTATTTATTATTTATTTTTTTATCTATTTATTTATTCATTCATTTATTTTTTTATTTATTCATTCATTCATTTATTTTTTTATTTATTTTTTTTTATTTATCTATTTTTTATATTTTTTTATCTATTTATTTATTTATTTATTTTGTATTTATTTTTTATTTATTTTTTTATCTATTTATTTATTTATTCATTCATTTATTTATTTATTTTTTATTTGTTTATTTTTTGTTTTTTTTGTATTATTATTATTATTTTTTTGTATTTATCTGCTCAGTTTTATTGATAATTTTAGCCTTAAATTTATTTTCAACTCTTATCCTCATTAAATGTATTAAACTATTTATATTCTTATCAATTTGATGCTTTAACTTATTTTAATTACACATATTTCATTCTTGTTGGTGTTTTAAAATCCATTTTTGTTTCTTAAGATGTCTTGCCGTTATTTTAGTTCTGCTTCTTTCTTGTTCTCAGTCACTGTAAAGCTCTTTAAATTGCATTTGATTTGCATGAAAGGTGCTATACAAATCAAATGCAAATTGATTTAATTGGTTTTAATCATCTTTGTTTTTAAATTGTAGGAGGAGACTTCTGCAGACGCTTCAGCTACTTGTAACACCTTGTAAACAATGAACACAGGAGGAATCTTAACCCCCAGAACATGCAGAGTATCAAATAAGCCAGCAGCAGCTCCGCTCTCAGCCTCCCTGATCTCCTGTGTGTGCAGAAGCATTTGAGAAACTTTGACTGAAGCTGCTTTACTCTGATTTTAGTTTTCCCCTGTTTGTAAATATGTAATCCTGCAGAAATGTTCCTCCTGCATTGTGTCATGAGTCCACATTACATCTTCTCTTCATTCTTCATTAATTCAGAAGACAGCCCTTGACTCAATGCATGCCAGATTTTGCAAGAATTACTCAATACTGGTTCTGTTAATGGTGTTGGAAGAACGACTCTGCAGAAAAGAAAGGAATAAATGAGAGACCAAAAGACGTGCAAAGAAAAGGTAAAATATTCCTCCGTGCAGCTCCTCTCCTTCAATATCTGTCGTCTGCACACTTCAGCCTCTTCTCAGAGATTCCCCCTGATCTCACAGAGACACGGCTCGTCACGAACAATGAGACCTTTGAGCATGAGAGGGTACGTACGTGTGTGTGTGTGTGTGTGTGTGTGTGTGTGTGTGTGTGTGTGTGTGTGTGTGTGTGTGTGTGTGTGTGTGTGTGCGTGTGTGTGTGTGTGTGTGTGATGTATACAGTATGAAGCTGAGATATGACAGCATTGCTCAGACTCACATCAGTCCCACAGGCTTGACCTTATTCATGCTGCATACATCTTCACTTCTGCACACCCATACCCACACCCACACCCACACCCACACCCACACCCACACCCACACACACACACACACACACACACACACACACACACACACACACACACACACACACAGAGACACACACACACACAGAGCTGACCACTCATGAATCCAACCTCATCTACAAACATCTGATTATTGTGTTGAGCCCTGATGTGGATTATCCACCGAACCGTGAAGTCCAGCAGTCCAGAAGAACATGAGATGTTCTGTGTGTCAGTGTGTGTGTATGTGTGTGTGTGTGTGTGTGTGTGTGATTCACAGGCCGGTCAACTGCACATAACACAGTTTAACTGTAGGGAGATGAAAACAGTGTGTGCATCATTCTTCACTGTATAGATTCGTATGTGTAAATAACCTTTAATTATTCAGGGTTGAGTACAGATGCTCTGCTTCAGTCATGCTCAGCTTAACACACACACACACTCACCACAGTACAGTAAGTGTTCACACAACCATGCCACTAATGCAAATGAGAGTGTTAAAGCATCCCTGAGTCCTGATCACACCAGCAGAGAGAGACCTCCTGGGTCTTATCTTCATCTCTATCAGATTTCAATATCTGTCGAGCGCTGTGTTCATGAACTGTTCAATAAGCAGCACACACACAAAGTCTACAACGTCCATGCACACAGTTAGACTGAACACACCTGTTAGCATGCATGTAATAAAGAGAGGTGATTAGAAGAATCTGGGTACTTTGGGCTCGATCAAAAAGATGCACATGAAAATAAACAGGGTGTTAAACCGAGTACGTGAATACACATATCACCAAGTGTAAATCCTGCACATGCAACGATCACACACAGGTAACCTTCACTTAAAGGTGTTATGTAATAATTTGACACCCTTGTAATCATGTGTCCGGTGTGCAGTCTGCACAAACTGTCTCTGCAGCAAAGATAGATGCACTGCAGAGAAACCAGTTGATTAAGTTAAACCCTTAACGTGTGATAATTTATTTAACCTCAGGGAACTTTGCTCTCTGCCGTCCAGCTGAGCAGAGAGGCCAGATGTCAGAGGTCAGAGGTCACGAGCAGTTTGCAGTCAGCTATAAGCGTCCTCGGACTGCTGACGGGGGTCTTTATCACCACGCGGAGGTCGCCGCCTGACCTCTGCTGAACCTCACACTGGATTCTCCTGAAGAGTGAGTATCAAGCGTAGCTGAACGGACCAATCAATGTCTTTAATTCAGCCCGCTGATTGATGGGGAATAAAGGAGTGGCTGTCAGCAGTGCTGAGCCTCCACGCGTCTGTTGATGCCTTCTATTGACCGCCGGGAGTGTGAGAGTGTGTGTGTGTGTGTGTGAGGAGTTCATCTGTTTGTGTACTCTAGGTTTGTTTGTGACCGTGTGGAGACAGATGTTCCATGCAAACACATTATTGACTCTTGCACATCTGGCTGCAGTCTCACAGTGAACACCTGCAACTGAGGTAAACACTCAGCCATCCACAACTCCAACAAACTCAGATATAAGGCAGCTCTCGTACGGCGCCGCCACGCTTGATGTGGGAACTCAGGGCGTCGCTTTGAGACATGCAGGGCTTAATGAAAAAAAAAATATTGAGAACAAGAGAACAACAACACATTAAGAAAAAGTAAAAGCCGTTAAATTACAGGACCCAAGCATCGTGGTCCGGGCTCCAACATTCATTTTCTACTTTTCGTTTAAGATGAACTGAACCAAGACGACGGGCTCGGTTTGTTGTGGTCCACTGTTTGGGGACAAATATAACGCTGCACTGCTCCACACGATCTCACACACACACACACACACACACACACACACACACACACACACACACACACACACACACACACACACACACACACACACACAGTGCAACCAGAGAGAGATACACAACGACAAACACATGGTGGAGAACACACACGGACACACACACACGGACACACACACACACACATATAGTGCAACCAGAGAGAGATACACAACGACAAACACACGGACACACACACACGGACACACACACACACACACACACACACACACACACACACACACATACATAGTGCAACCAGAGAGAGATACACACAACGACAAACACATGGTGGAGAACACACACGGACACACACGGACACACACAGGCACACACACACACAGACACACACACACACGGACACACACACACACACACACACACACACACACACACACACACACACACACACACACACACACACACACACACACACACACACACACACAGTGCAACCAGCGAGAGATACACAACGACAAACACATGGTGGAGAACACACACGGACACACACACACACACACACACGCACACACACACACACACACACACACACACACACACACACACACACACACACACACACACACACACACACACACACACACACAGACAAAAACAGACAAAGGCAGATTATTCTCCTCTCTCTCTGAAACAAGGATTAGTCAGCTGCCCCTCTAATAGAGAACTGGCCTAAATAAATTCTGTAACGTACACACACACACACACACACACACACACACACACACACACACACACTGTAACTAAGTCAGTGGTGTGTGTTTGTGTGTAGTTGTGTTGTTGTGTGGGCGTGCGTGTGGTAATGTGGATTGAAAGAGGGTTTTTTGGTTGACAATGAAATTGAGAATCACAGGATGTTCCTGTACATGTTGTGTGTGACTGACTGTGTGTGCAGAGAGAACTATGAATGAGCACAGGAGGGCATGGTTCATTTTTAACCCTTTAAGCCCCAGCACACAATAACTCACATTATTGTCTTCATTTTATGGAAAAACTGCATGGGATCATAAAAACACCCTATTCTTGACTCCAATGTTACTCAAACTAGGGTGACCGTACTACCTGGTCCTGGTTTTCAAGCTCTGTGTCCAAAGTCCCAACACATATCTTTAAAAACACTAATATGTCCCGGTTTTAACTTACTGAAATACCAAAACAATGCAACAAAGACTAGTCTGCATACTCTCCAATGTTGTTGCCAAGGCTGGAGCTGTTTCAACTACTATGCAAAGGGGTGTCAAGGATGCATACCAATAAATCTCAGTGTGCAGTTGTTTCTTAGCTAGCCCAGCAGATGATACAGTTAGGACCTGCTGCAAGACGTCAGGTAGGCTGGCTATTGGGCAGGAAAGGAAGTCAGTGTTTTCTGAAGAGCTCCAGGAGAGTTACGGCCAAATTCCACCAGACCTGTGTCCGGTCCGTATCTGATCCGTCATGGCTCCAAATCTCAAAGGTTTCTATTCTAGTCAATGTGTTAACTTCCACTGGATCCGCTCTGTTGCGTTCCGGCTGCCGGATCAGATACACAAGACTTCTATTTGTTGCCGGATGCCAGAGCACGACGCATCAATCTCAACAGAGCAGATGGAGCGGGACAGGAAGTCAGGTTTCACCAAAACAAAATGAAAACATCCGGTTAATTTTCAGAATAAAACACTCTGTGTTATCACCAGATCGTATTTCACTTAACTACAACAACAAACCAAAGTCATGATGAGCGGAGCCAGGCCTGGAGTCAACAGGTCAGAGGTTTTCAGAGGACCAGAAAGACAACATGGATGAGGAGAGGAGGAGGAGGAGGAGAATCCTTGATTCAGGGATTACTGCAAGAAAACCTCGGTCACATGACTCCACCGGACCAGACACGGAACTGGTGAAAGTCCTGTGTTACAGCTTCTTTTGAGAAGTACTCAACATTAAATCTATTGCATTTTGTACACATAATTTTCAGTCACAGATGTACAAAGCTGTATTTCAAACGAGCAAATACAAACGTGGATGTTTGTAGGTCTACTTTGTTTTTGTAGAAAATAAAAGGTGACAGTGTGTGACACCGATCACTGCAGGTCACTGATCCTGTAACTACATTCATGTTTTAGTTCTGTCAATGCATTCCTTGGTGTTTTGAGTCTGCTGCTGTTGCATTATTCCATTTTTCAAATTAAGCTTCCAAAAGGTGCAACGTGTGTTTGCAGTGAAATTAGAGAGTTGCTATTTGAAGGTTTGAAAACACGGTAACCCCGACTATTCCTCTGAGAGAGAGTGAAGCAGGCTGAGAGTACGAACACGTTTCTGTTGAGATAGAAAAAGTTTCAAATCTAAAGGAAGAGAAATACTCAGCTAAGTGTGTGTGAGAGAGTGAGTGTGTGTGTGTAAATGTGTGTGTGTGTGTGTGGTCCCTTCCATTAAAGTTAAAAGAAGCGCTAACTAATCATGGCGGACACATTTCAGCTCTGCAGCATTCTCTTACCCATTAGCGTCCTCGGCTGTAATTAGCCCAGAGAGACCAGTTATTTGGTGTGTGTGTGTGTGTGTGTGTGTGTGTGTGTGTGTGTGTGTGTGTGTGTGTGTGTGTGTGTGTGTGTGTGTGTGTGTCTGGGGAGATAAAATGTGATCATTTCATCCTCTGTGAAAGCGGACATTTTAAATGGAGATGAGGATTCCTCCTGCCACAGCGGACTCATAATGTGTACAATCATGATCATAATCAGAGAGGAGATCTGATTGGAGGGATGGAGGGAAGCTTCGGAGACAGACGGACGGAGAGGAAGAAACAGAGATGGAGAACAGTGGTTAGATAAGGAGAAAGAAGAACAGTCTGTCTGTGCTGACTTACACCACTTAAAGAGACAGGGGACTCATTTGATTCTCTTCCAGGCTGCAGAGAAGAGGAATGCCATTCATCACAGATGACACCATAGAAGCAGACGGACAGGCAGGTATCATTATGAGCAACACAACAGTTAGCCTGTTAGCATGAAGAGACTCAGCTGGTCTGTTTTAGATGGTGCTATATTTCATCACAGATGGATTCACTGAATCAACACGTGAGAGGAGATAAGCGCGAGTAGCAAAGACGTTTCAACACGGCTTTAAAATCCTTTTGAACTCAAAAAGCCGTGATCGCAGAGATCGACCGGTGTTTTGGTTTAAACGGCGACCCTGTTAACTGGAGACTCTCAGCCGGATGCATCCCTCATAAACGTCTTTAGACCATCATTAAATATCTGATGAGGATATTTTGAAATCTTAATAAAAACTGAACTAGTTTGCATTCCCAGGAACTCCCTCTGTGTTTCAACAGCTGTGTAAACTCCACAAACACCGACACGTTCAGCTGAAGGTCTCCAGTTTACAGGGTCACTTTTAAAACCAGGACACCGGGAGGAGAGACGCATTCACGGTGGGCTGAGAGAAGACTACTGTTACAAGCTGCTGAATCAAGAGAATCACAGCTTCTTCTTTTGAAAAGTACACACACATACAAAAAAGATAGAACAAATAAAAACTAATGAAAGAAAGAGAAATCAAGAGAATCACAGATGGAAAAAACAATGACTGTGAATGGTTTTTGGAAAAAATTGAAAAAAAAAAAAAAATAACGAAAAAAAAAATTTGGAAAAAAAAATTTGAACAAAAAAATTTGAACAAAAAAAATGAAAAAAAAATTTTGAAAAAAATTTTGAAAAAAAATTTGGAAAAAAAAATTTGAAAAAAAAATTTGAAAAACAAAAATTTGAACAAAACAATTTGACAAAAAAAATTTTGACAAAAAATGTTTTGACATTTTTTTTGACAAAATTTTTTTTTTTGACAAAAAAAATGGACAAAAAAGTTGACCATGTCGATAAAAATAAATTTTCCTCAAACTTGAAATTGTGCTCCAAAAGCAGAAAAACATGAAAAAAGTGAAAATGTTGTGCCTGCGATTTAAAACATGGAAAAAGCAATGAATGAATCAACACAAGCACTGACACGTTCAGCTGAAGGTCTCCAGTTTACAGGGTCACTTTTAAAACCGGAACACCGGGAGGAGAGACGCATTCACGGTGGGCTGAGAGAAGACTACTGTTACAAGCTGCTAAATCAAGAGAATCACAGCTTCTTCTTTTGAAAAGTACACACACATACAAAAAAGATAGAACAAATAAAAACTAATGAAAGAAAGAGAAATCAAGTGAATCACAGATGTATGTGATGTTATTGTGGACGGAGGGAGGAATAAAAACACAGGTTAATCTACCAATCAGACACGTTCAGCATTGCAGGCCCCGCCCCCTGAAAGTCCTGGCACCTTTGAAAAGTACTACCCCCCCTAGCAGGGGCTTTTTAGGGGGGAGATTATCTACCCCTGAACTAAATTTAGACCCTGGGTCCACCGGGCGAAACGCATGTAAGTGAGGAAACTGTTTCCTCTCATGTGGCAAAGAAGAAACACTCGGGACATGTTGTATTAAAGAGTCGAGACTCTAACTTTCACGATGTGAGATGGATCTTTGTGGCAGCTGTGTCGTAACTCATCCGTCAGTTTTTACATCAACTCACTGAGTTACAGAGGATCTATGAGTCTGACCTCCTCCCTCCTCACGCTGATAATCACAGTCGGCTTTCATGTTCCAGCCAGCCAGAGCTGAGTCTGCTACTCTATAAATGTGTGTGTGTGTGTGTGTGTGAGAGAGAGGGTGATAAAGTTAGCATCTTTACTTGTTAGCGTGTGTGTGTGTTAGCGTGTGTATTAACTAAGAGGCTAATGGAAAATTTGGAGCGTGCCGTTCCCCCTCTGCCTGCAGAAGAGCGAGGGAGACACACACCTCTCCCTCTCTCTCCCTCTGCTCTCTTCTTCTCTTCTTCTCTTCATCTCCAACCTGACAAAGCCTTTAATTTTCTCAACTTTCCCATCTGGGATAATAAAACGAGTGAACTGAGCTGAACCCGTCCTCTCCTCTCGTTCGCTCTGCTTCAGCACTTTGATGGCGGCGCTTGGAAGCGCTTTTCTCATCTCCTCACATCTTCTGGTTTCTCCTCTCTTTATCACTTCTGTCACCTTTCCTTCCTTATCTCCTTCCAATTGCTCTCTGTCCTTTTTACATCCACAGCTCTGTGTCTGCCTCCCTGTTTTAACCTTAGACTGACACCTGATAAAGAGACCGGATTCTGCAGGCTCGGTGTGGACCGGATGTAAAGATCTGATCAAACTTCAAAGATCTGAACGACATGAAACAGCTGAATCCTTTCTTGTTGCTCTTTTCAGCCTTAAATCAGTCAAAAGAATACTTAACAGCCCAAATCTCTCAGATTAACTTCCCTTATTGTGCTCTTTGAAATGTTCAGCTATTATACTATATTTGATTTGGTCCTCACGCCTTCTCTGATACTTGAAATGTGTTCCACCAAAGTCACAAAACAACACAAAAAGAAGCGGGTGAGGCAGCAGGAGATGAGCAGCTCCAGCGTGCTTCAAGGTAAAACACTGTTGTTGTTTTGTTTTTGTCTCTGGAGTCAGGTGGATTCAAGAGAGTGATGTAACAGATGTTCTGTACCGCTGAAGAAAACCTTTCTGCAGTGTTTGTCAGATACTTGAAATAACAATATGAGCCTCAGGGCGGCAACATAGAAGCACTTCTGGATGCACCGATCTGTAATCATTACATTTCAGCCGCTACAGCCTGTCGCACGCCTTCTGCAAAACCTTTTATAGGCGCTTTTGGACCGCAAGAACTTTACCCTGGAACTACATGCGTTTGGACCGGTGGACCCAGGGTCTTAATTCAAAGTCAAAGTCTTCTTTAATGTCAAATAAACTGCAGAATGCACCAGATATACTGAGGATTTGATATTCCATTTCTCTCTCAGACTCTAGCAACGACAACAACAGATAAACATGGCAAAGCTAGAAAAACATAAGCTAAAATTAAAAAGAGTAAGCTAATAAAATAATAAAATACAGTTTGAAACAGTGAAAAAACTTTGGGGGGGGGGGGGGGGGGGTCAGTGACCGGGTTAAGTCTGTGAAGGGGGCACTATGGGAAGAGGGGGCAAAACAGGGAGAGAGTTCAGCATCCTGACTGCCTGGTGGATCAAACTGTCCCTCAGTCTGCTGGTTCTGGTTCTGGTTCTGGCCTGGAGACTGCATAGTCTCCTTCCTGATGGCAACAGGCTGAAGAGGCTGTGAGTCGGGTGGGAGGGGTCGCCTGCTATGCGCAGGGCTTTTCGGGTGAGGCGGGAGAGTAAATGTCATGTTCAATACAGGGGTAGATAATCTCCCCCCTAAAAAAACCCTGCTTGGGGGGGTAGTACTTTTCAAAACCTTTTAGTTCCGGGTAAAGAAGTCCTTGGGCCTAAAAGACCCCGGAACTCTTGGTCGAAATGCACCTTTACTTAAATCTTACAAACTCCATAGTTCAAGTTTCTTTGTGGGGTTATCTTGCAAAAATAAAAGTTATGTTTGCATCCATCGCTCTTCTCAAAGATCTCTGTCAATGCATGCTGTAATGCTCAATGCATTGACAAAGTAACCACCACCAAACTGTCAGTGGAAGAAAGAGAAACCACGGTCAGGTCTGTGCACCAATGTGAACAATATGTGCACTAGGGGTGGAAACCGGATCTGACTCAGAACAGGTTTGAATTGATCAATTCCATTGGAATCATACACCTCAAATGTTATCGATTCTTCTTTATGAGTCATTTCCCGTCACGTCACGTCACGTCACGTCACGGTACGTTGCATTACGGCAGAACTCCTCGGTGCAAATACCTCAAATATGCTGACCCGGCCTTAAAGCTTGGGGTTCATGTTGGGCCGAAGTGGAGAAGGGTTACATGTGAACATGTTCACGTCAGGGAGGCGAACCCCCGCCTATCTCTCCCCGTTCAGAGTCGGGACGCTTTCCCTCAGGCTCGAGGGTCCACATCCGGACTCACGTGGCCGAAAATAAGTTACCGAGATTGGGTAAAATACCTCCGTGATGACCCCCAGAGGGCCCCTATTCAAAGCTTTAAATAGCTTCCTTGGGGTCACCTCTTTCCACACATCCAACCATTTTGAAATGTTTACTGAATAGATACAGATGTATATTTGTGATGATGTGTGTGAATAAACTAAACTAAAATAAAAGTGTTTTTTTTCTCCCCAAATTCAAAGTCTTTTCCTCCAGGCTTGAAGAGCCACGTCTGGACTCACACGGCCGAAAATGAGGCACCAAGAGCGGGTAAAATACCTCCGCGATGACCCTTGGAGGAAAAGCATTTTTCCTCTCCAAATTCAAAGTCTTTTCCTCCAGGCTCCAGGGTCCACGTCCGGACTCACACGGCCGAAAATAAGGCACAGAGAGCGGGTAAAATACCTCCGTGATGACCCCCAGAGGGCCCCCTATTCAAAGCTTTAAATAGCTTCCTTGGGGTCACCCCTTTCCACACATCCAACCATTTTGAAATGTTTACTGAATAGATATAGATGTATATTTGTGATGATGTGTGTGAATAAACTAAACTAAAATAAAAGTGTTTTTTTTCTCTACAAATTCAAAGTCTTTTCCTCCAGGCTCGAGGGTCCACGTCCGGACTCACACGGCCAAGAATGTGGTCAACCTATTGTTCAGTTTGTTCAAGTTGAATATGTTCATGTTCAGTCTTGTGCAGACATCACTTTGGAAAAAATTAAATGGATCCTTTTGGTGCAGAAGACTGTGAAGAACTACTTTTTTCTCCCTCAGGAATCGTTAGAATTGATAAGGAATTGGATTGATAAGCAGAATCAACAATGGTATTCCCACCCCTCATGTGCACATGTGCAAGAGACAAATCAAAAGCACAACAAGAATGATAAAAGCTCTTCAGAACCACCTCCTTTGAGTTCTCCTCATATTTTCCTCTCTACAGTCTCCAGAGCCTGAAGCTGGGGTCAACACTTTATCGACACAGATCAATTCACACATTGATTCAAAGTAATACAACACAAACTCATGCTGTCAATATGGAACTATTGATCTGAACTCAACTGTTGAGGACTCTAGTTCAGGCAATAAATCGATTCATTTAATATGTTAAGGGCAATGCTTATTCATGAACATTGATCGTTGCTGTGACACAAGAAATAACGGTGCAAAGCGTTCAAAAACTCAATCACACCAGAGCTCTCTTTAGAAGGAAGACGAGTCAACATAACATCATGTGTGAGCGTCGATACAAGCACCAGGAATCTTCCAGGAAGCTGTTTTTGTGGTTTGCTGAAGGTTGGATGCTGAAAAACCAAAGAAACCAAAGCAAGTATTTCTTCCAGCCTCCCAAACAGCCGCCTAATGACACAGCTGAAAACATTAATCAAGGCTGCTGCCCAAAATATCTGCAGAAAGCAGTCACAATGAGCCTCTCTCCTCTCCTCACATCAACACAGCTTTCACTAACAAAGACACTCCAACATTAAGGCTTTGAAGACCGTGTCTTTGAGGAGCCAAGTCTCTGAAAATATCTACCTGTGAGGGGTTTGTGGTTTGAATAAGCTAAATGTAGAAAACAGTCACGTTGACACCACCGTCTGAGTCAAATTCATGATTATGCATGGCTATAAAAGCTTCTTCCTCTCCCTTAACATTAAGACACATCCAAATATTTGGATCCATCACTGTCTTTGACCTCAATGTAAATATTTGTCCACAGCCAGCCTCCTAAACCATGTGTTAGTCTGTATAAAACACTGCAGTACATCTTATTCTGGGACACAAACTTTAGTTTGCAGGTCAGAGTGTCAGATTCATAGCAGAGTGTTGAATCAATACTCATTTCACCACACATCATGCTGTTTATGTTAGCTTTAGAGTCTCACAGTAAAGGAGAATGGAGCCTGCAGAGCGGCACACTGCATTAACTTTTAGAGCTCCTCAGTCATCCCATAGTTTAGCCAAATGTCTCCCTGTTAATATTCTAACTCTGCAGCGTCTCTGTACTCTAATGGTTGACGTCTGAATGTCACAACACTTCACTGGTTGACTCATGAGCTGACAGGCTGAGGGGGCTGACACCACATTACATGATACCAGACTGTGGATAATTGGAGCCGGGGTCAGCGAGGGACATGTCTGTCACTGACTCATATCTGTCAATTTTTCAACGCCGTCTCGGTCGGGCTGTAGCGGCGTCTGGAGGTCGGTGACTGTTTGCTTTTGGCCCATATTTAATGCAAAGTGATGCATTCGTCCATCAGAGAGAAGATGTGCATCGAGTGTGCAAGCTGTGTCTGACTGAGGCACTCAGGATAGCTCACCAAACTTATGAAGTCAATCAAGCTAGCTGCTCTGAGTGTTTGATACTGCAGGGTCTGGTTTGATTGCAGCAGCATTAACTGTTAACTATTATAGGACCATCCATCCATCTTCCTCCACTTATCCAAGTCCAGGTCTTGGGGGCAGAAGTCTCAGCAGGGAAGCCCAGACACTCCTTTCCTCGGCCACTTCCACCAGCTCTTCTGGGAGGATACCGAGGCGTTCCCAGGCCAGCTGAGAGATATAATCTCACCAGCGTGTCCTGGGTCTTCCCTGTGGCCTCCTTCCAGACAGACATGCCCGAAACACCTCCCCAGGGAGACGTCCGGGTGCCCAAAGCCAGTTTCCATAACCAGGGATTGGAACGCCAAGGTCCCCGCCTTTGGCTGCTGCCCAATCCCCACTGCACCCGACCCCTGTGACTCCCCCTGCAGGTGGTGAGCCCACGGGAGGATGTCAGCCATTCGGGCCCCATGGGTGAAGGCCCGGCCACCAGGTGCTCGCCTGCAAGCCCCAACCCCAGACCTGGCTCCAGAGTGAGGCTTCGATGGCCCTCCGGACAGGGTACACTTGTTCCTGTTGTTACTTATCAGTAGGTGTCTGGGGGCCACACTTTGTCTGTCCCTTGGGAGACCCTACCATGGGCAATTACACCCGACAACATCGCTCCTAGGATCCACTACCCTCGACCACGTTAAGGTGGCGACCCATGGAGGAGTC
>NC_048285.1:33970240-33985092 GCF_009762535.1 Notolabrus celidotus | reverse complement strand
TGTGTCGTCAACAGAATGCAAAGTGGCCTCCTGGTGACGGGGGGGCTTTATATTTAGCAATGCAAAGCTTTCTTCTGAAGGGAGGGATGTTGTTGGAACATTACAGCTTTGCAAACATTATGGCGTCTAATGGTGCTGGAACCAGAAAAGACTTCAGTCTGCTGTATTTTACAACATCTGGCATTGTTCATTTAAGATGAGGAAGAATCATCTGAAGGCAACAAATGTACATAGATTATCTGGAAAGAGAATTAAGTCACTTTGCTTGGGATAAGTGGGATAAGTACTCTGACACCAAGCCCAAATAATCGAACATGCTTGGCTTCTCCCTGTTTTGCCCCCTGTTCCCATAGTGCCCCCTTCACAGACTTAACCCGGTCACTGACCCCTCCCCCAAAAAATCAACGCTGAGGTCTGTCATCCTCAGGACTGAAACACACACACACTCACTTTGATTTTAAAACTGCACTGTATTGATTATTGCAACGCCCTCCTCACTGGACTCCCCAACAAACTCATCAACAGACTGCAACTCACTCAGAACTCGGCCGCCCGGATCATCACCCGCACCAAATCATCTGACCACATCGCTTCACTGGCTCCCTGTCCAACACCGCATCCACTACAAAAACCTTCTCCTCACCTACAAAGCTCTTCACAACCTGGCCCCCACTTACCTCTGCGACCTCCTTCATGAATACACTTCCTCCCGCGACCTCCGCTCAACCTCTGCTGGACTACTAACCATCCCACCGTCACGCCTCAGTACCATGGGTGCTCGAGCCTTCAGCTGCTCAGCACCCAGACTCTGGAACTCCCTCCCCCCACATATAAGACAGTCGGACTCCACAACATCGTTCAAATCCCAACTCAAAACTCACCTGTTCAAACTGGCTTACTCCCTCTAACTGTCTCTCTGCACTTCACTAGTTTTTAATTTTTATTTATGACTCTTTCCATTTATTTGTTTTTATGATGTTTCAATGATGACTGTTTTTATTATCTGTAAGGTGACCTTGGGTGATTTGAAAGGCGCCCAAAATAAAATGTATTATTATTATTATTTTTATTATAGCAAAGTTTTTGGATTGTTTTAAACTGTATTTATTATTTTCATTACTTACTTCTTATCTTTTTCTAGCTGTCCTATGTTTATCTGTTGTTGTCGTTGCTAGGGTCTGAGAGAGAAACCCAATATCAAATCCTCTGCATGAAAAAAAAAAAAAAACTGCATGAAAATAAGATATGACTTTTGGTGGGTTTGCACTTTGCTCTTCAACCCTACTAGCAGCTTAAACTGATCCATTGTTGTTAGAAAATGCTAAACCATGAACATAAACTTTTCTTAACTTGTAACGTCAGTGACCTGCATTAACTTGAAGTCAGTTTCTATCACTGAACATGATTTCTTAAAGAAGACTCTAAGCTTCTAGGTGACCATCGCAGTGGGATTCTTGTAGTCTCAGATGTATGCGTGTTTTAAGCATCTCAATCTGTCCAATCTGAGCGTCTCCTAGTGTTAGATTATCCTGAGGCCAGCCAGATCAAGCCTCAGGTCACAGAGTAACAAGAAAGATAATCAAGGTCCTATTCCTTAATTCTGAATATATCTGTTTGTGAGTCTTGGTATCTTCTCTGACATGCAATATTGACTTTTTAATTACTCTCTTTAAACCTAAACCCAAACTAAATAAAGCTAATAGTCACAGTCGGGTTGTTTTTAGAGGGGGAGCTGGTTTGGGGTAAAATAATAAACCATTGTCCAAACTATTGACAAGGAGCTCCTCTACTTTGGGCAGAGTTTAGTTAATGTCAGTCACTTTTAAAACTATAAAGTTATGTTTACTGTAGATTTGGTCAATTTAAGAGTCAGATAAAAAAACATCTAAACTCAAGAACACAACACACTCTGAGACGCCGTGTAACTGAACACTTTTCTTCAAGTTGCAGCTGCCTGCTTGTTTTTTTTTATCTAACCCTCATCCACTTAATACTTTACCATTCCTTTTTCGATTTATTAATCTAAAGTTTTAGTCATGTTCTTATTTTGTTCTGTAATGTTGGAACTACCTGACACTGAAGTTTCCCTCTGGATTAATAGAGTTCTATCTCATCTTAATTGATCACCTCTGAGATGAAGTGAACCGTCACATGATGTCATGACTTTGACCTGATAAATGTCCGTTGTTAAAGTTCGTTCCTCGACTCCCAGGACTCGATTTTGTCAAACGAGGACAGAGCCGTGTTAATTATGAGGAGAAAGCTGCAGAGAAAGAACTCATCTCTGGCTGCAGCTTCCTCCATCTTCTGAACGTGTGCTCCACTTTTTAACTGCCTGCTTTAAAAACAAGGAAACAGCTCATTATCTCTTCAGTGGAAGGTTCTGGGCGAGCGCTCTGTTGTGCTTTGCACTGCAGGCCTGCCCGTCCATTAGAAAGGAGAGCTGTGGAATAAGAAGTAACATATCGATCATGGAATCATTTCCAGTCTTCCTCTCCTCCTCCTCCTCCTCGTCTGTCTTTCCACTGAAGCTGGGTGGTTTGGGTGGTTCAGGCTGAGCTCCTTGGCACAGATCTGGGGTTGGTGTTGGTTAAATCTCGGCTGTGGTGGATGATTGTAATCTTCAGGGACGAGTTGAACCGACCTGCTTTTTATTACAGCTCTGCTGAAGACATTATTTCAGTTAATTGCATTTATGTCACATCTCGATGTAGCCCACTTGACTGTCTTTTTTTCCTTCAGTGACATAATTACTCCGTCTCTCCTCAGGGATCAATAAATTAACTCTCGTTTAGAGTTGACGTCTTTGTAAATAAATGATTGGTTTGCTTCTGGAGTCAGTCAGCCAGTCAGAGCGAACACGATGATCTGACTCCCACATCGTTTACCTGCAGCTAATTTCTCCTCATCTACGTACATGGTGACCTCAGTGAGGAGCCAACAGCTCTGATAAGTCTTTATTGACATTTCCGCTTCAGTAGAATCTGGAGACAAGAAACTGTCTCTGTGATGTGATGAGCTGGAGTTAGTTTTTTTTGTTTTTTGACTTTTTATTTTTCCTTTTTCACATAGAACAGAACGACAAAACAAGACATGATAACTTAGGGGGGTTACAGCTCAGTGTCTCTTGTATGCAGTCCAGTCTGCCCTCAGTTTTAGAAAGAAAGAAAGAAAGGTACTTTATTGATCCCCAGGGGGGAAATTCAATTTTTTCACTCATGCTATTTTGGACATGCTACACATACAGTTTTTTGGTATATACATACAAATGCACACACATGCAGTGAACATGCTTAAGGAGAGATGTCAGAGTGAGGATACTGCCGTCAACCAGCGCACCCCGAGCAGTTGGGGGTCCGGTGCCTTGCTCAAGGGCACCTCGGCAGTGCCCAGGCAGGTGAACCAGCACCTCTTCAGCCACCAGTCCACTTGCCAAACTTCGTCCATGCTGGGACTCGAACCGGCGACCCTTCGGTTCCCAAGCCAAGTCCCTATGGACTGAGCTACTGCCGCCCAGTCTTTAAATAATGAGTCAGTTTTTCCATGGAGTTTATTTCCTTGATTATGCCCAACCACTGTCCTGATTGCCAGTTCCTTGTGATGGCTTTCTTACATGCCAGGATCAACACTTTAAAGAGATAGGTGTCTTCCCTTAGAGTAAAATCCTCAGGCAGCAGTCCAAGGTATACAGTCCATGGGTCCTTAGGTATCTTATAGTGCAAAATCTCTTCAAGAATCCGGATTACACTGTCCCAAAATGTTTGAATTTTCATACACGACTAGAAGATGTGTGAGTGACCAGCATTCACCTGCCCACACTGCCACCAGGCAATGGTGTAGAATTGTGTATGGACCGTATGGACGTGTCCCTACCAATCTCAAACGATGGCTGAAAAAATTGAAGGGGGAAAAAATTGCTTCATGCGGCACACAAAGGGTTAAATCCTTTCCCATTTTGGCACCGCCTCCCAAATACGTCTTTGAGACAGGTCTGTTTTTTGATTGGCTTAGCTCCCTGCAGGATGTTTCACTTGCAGGTTTCGCCAGTGTTAACGGTGCACTCATGTCTGAGGAAGAAAAGATGGATGGACATTAGAAGCTATTTCAAAAAAGGAACATAGTCCCCCCTAATAGGCAACCACCATTGGTCCCCACCAATGTCAAAATCAAACCTACGCCCTTGCAGCTGTTGTTTACCTGTATTTGTAGAATGTGGGGTGTAGTAAAGAAGCAAATCAGATTCTTCCATCTAAATCCTCTCCACCTTTTGGAGCTAGTAGACTCTGCAACAGGTGTTGCACATTGAATACCAGTCACTCTCTGACAGATTAATATTCATTTCCAGTTCTTGGGTTCCAGTTTTTAATTTCTAACAACACATGGTGCGTCCATGGTCCATGTATACCAATGAGTACAACTTAGAGCATCTTCCATGAGTGAGTGCTGCAAATAGCAACTATTGTAGGTGTTGATAAAGTCATTGCATGTAATTATAAACATTAAAAAAATCCTAGGGAGACGTCTACTGTGCAAAAATTTGATAACAAAGCTTGAAAACCGCCCAAAATAATTGACTGTTTCTTGAGATAGCCGTTAAATGTTCTTTTCATCAACAAATCACTTAACTGACAAACTGTTGCTTCATGGTGAGAAATCATGTCAAATATAAACCCATGAACTCATGTGAACAATGACACATAATCTGTGCTTGAGCTGATTTTACGGAACACTTAAAAACGTGTCAATAAGCCTCTGAATTAAAACAGGGAGCGCTCGGTTGATGCAACTTCTAACAGCAAACTGAAACGACACCCTCTCTCCTCTGGAACATCCAGTTTCAGTCAGAGCTAATGCGTTTCACAGCAGAGTCCTCCGTGTTAAATATCCTCTCCACTGAAACAGCAGACTCCCCGCTGCACGCTGAAAAACTCACTATTTGCTGCTCCAGCTCTTCTTGATCTCATTACCTTATTGAAGTGAAGAGTGTTAAAACACACATCCACAAGATCTATCACCCCACATTAGTGCTGTGTTAATGCAGGCTGTACTCCGCCTCACACACACACACACACACACACACACACTGAAGACAGAAGCTCCTGCTGTGAAATGGAAAGCTATGTTGTCAGGATGCTTCAGTGCATCAGCTGAAAGAGATCCATGCACGATGATTCAGGGAACAAATATGGTTTAAGTGCAGACCCCCAAATTAAAGCCATTTATTAAGGGTGCTTTCACACCTGGATGTTTTGAAGAACAGGGCGTTTCAGACTTCTATGAACACAGTGGTCACACTCTGGTGCAGAACGAAACGAGTGAGTTCAGATAGCCAAGACGAGGCGGTCTCTGCAAGCTCTCAGTTGAACCCTGGAGGAGTTTGTTTGCAGTGAAAGTGCAATAAGGAGAAACTGGAAGAAATGGCAGCTTGGATCACCACATCCGTGCTGTAGTGAGGTAGTTAGCATAAAAGCTGCATCAGGTTACCAATGGTTTGAGCATGAGGAGAAGAAGAAGAGCTGGGGCTAGATGTAGCAACATCCCAGGACTCTGCAACATCACCTGGATTAGTTCAAAGAGTTTAGTCCAGTCGCGTTTCACAAGCTGCTCTCATACCCTTTACATCCTGCTTTTTAGAGTTTCTTAGCCTTCATGCAAAGCTTCTCAGCAGAGCAGTGAACGTCCCTCTTATTAATGTGCTGAACCACAAGTTTGTAAAGTTCTAACGTTTTGTGAGTGGTGTCCAACATTTCAAATATGCTCATCTGTCCAGATGTGGAGGATGCATTGACCTCCTTACTGCTGATGGTGAGAGGGGTTCAGCTGCAGACCTCCACTCTCAGCCGACTCTCTCGCAGGCTTCACTCTGAGATCCCCTCCACCGTCAGAAGGAAGTGAGTTCAGATAGCCTAGAAGAGGCGGTCTTTGCAAGCTCTCAGTTGAACCCTGGAGGAGTTTGTTTGCAGTGAAATTGGGATAAGCAGAAAGTGGAAGAAATAGCTGCTTGGATCACCACATCCCAGCTGTAGTGAGGTAGTTAGCATAAAAGCTGCATCAGGTTGCAGACGGTCTGAGCATGAGCAGAAGAGCTGGTGCTAGATGTAGCAACATCACCTGGATTAGTTCAAAGAGCTTTGTCCAGAGGAATTTGACCAAGCTTTCACTTTCACCAAGCTGCTCTCGTACCTTTACATCCTGCAGAGTTTCTTGGCCTTCGTGTAAAGTGGCAAAAGTCCTTCTTGTAAATGCGCTGAACCACAAGTTTGTAAAGTTCTGTAGTTTTGTAAGTGGTGTCCAACATTTTAAATATGCTCATCTGTCCAAATGTGGAGGATGCATTGACCTCCTTACTGCTGATGGTTGCTGCAGACCTCCACTCTCAGCTGAATCTCTTGCAGGCTCCACTCTGAGATCCCCTCCACCGTCAGAAGAAAGTGACGTCAGGATTAAGAGAGTGGAGGTCTGCAGCTGGACCCCTCTCGGTTAACCTGATTCCTCAACAGTGTTACATTGAAAGAACAAAGTATAAAATGCACGTCATTAATAACACAACATAAATTGGTGGGCACCTCCGTTTGGTGCAATGATCTCAACCTTTTTCATTTCCTCCAGAGAGACACGATTGTTTACTTTGCACTACAGTCCGATCACAACCTCTGTGTTTACATTCATTGTTGTTTGAACCATAACACTGGGAGAGAGGTAGGATACATTCAAGGTTTAAAGATGAATGTTAATGTTTATGCACGATAGAGGAGGAGGAGCTGGAGGTGGAGAAGTCTATCAGATGGCTGAGACCGGAAAGGAGGATTAGATTTACGTCACTTCCGTCCTACGATGGAGGGGAGCTTCTGGTTCACGCTGGAGGAGCCGTGAAGCCGGCTGAGAGTGGAGTCTTGGAGCTGGCTTCCCACAATGCAATGGGCAACCAGTATGCATCTTATATTTGATACCCTACGCAGAGACGTGATTGTGTCACATGATATATTTAGACACCAGGATGCAAACAAAGGCTTGTCGTGTGATAGGGTTTAACTGTGTTTTAAGTACTGAGGGGACGCCACAGGAAACCTGCTGTAATCGGTTGTTTGTAGGATCACTCGCTTCACTCGGCTCTCTTCGGTTCTGCTGTTGAGGAATGAGTCCTGACACACCAGCTCCAGCCCCTCTAACCTGACCGTACAGCGTTGTTCAGGATGAGCCAACAGGAAGCCTCGGAGAGCTCTCACTGTCGTTTTAAGTAAGGTCGAAGTGAAGGCAGGAATCACAACCAGCAGCTAATCCTCCAGCATCTGTCACTCACTCACTCGGCACCGTGCAGCCTGCCGCTCTGCAGCGGGGCCTGAGGTGAAATAATAAGTCAGGGAGCGCCGGGGTCAGTGTGCCAGGCCGGACCGGACCCCGAACAAAGCAGACAATTACCTTTCCAGCTTAGCCCCTGATTCAACCTTTAATGAAGTGGAATGGTCTATTTATCCTCCGTCCCTCCCTCCATACTGTCCTCTGTTTGTGTGCTACCTCTCGACATATCAGTCCTGTCATCCCTCCTTTCTTCTCTGTATCCGTCCTACTGAACTCATCCTTCATCCTTCATCCTCCATTATCCTGAGCAGTAAAGGGTGGATGCTGGTGGAGTGCAACACGAGCCAAAGCTAGCTCATGTCTGCAATTTCTGCTTTTTCTTCACATATTTTAAGCTTTATTTTTAAACTTTAATAATAAATGATATTTATATAGCGCCTTTCAAGAAACCCAAGGTCTCTTCACAGGGTCAGGTAGGGGGTCTGGGGGGTCTGGGTGGGGATATCTAACGGGGAAAGGCCTTGAGGAAAAGGTCCGCTTTGAATGCTTTCTTCAAAGTGTGAGAGTTCCACAGAGTAGGGACTGCCACACTGAAGGCTCTGTCTCCAAAAGTCTGCAGCTTAGTCCGGGGGATGGAGAGGAGACCCAGGTCCAAAGACCTTCGGTTCCGGGATGGAGTGTGTTGGTGGAGGAGGTCAGCCAGGTATTGAGGGGCAAAGGCATGCAGGGATTTGTAGGTGAGGAGGAGGAGCTTATAGGTGATGCGGTTCTTTACGGGGAGCCAGTGGAGGTGAATGAGAGTGGGGGTGATGTGCTGCCAGGGCTTGGTGTGCGTGGGAACCCTGGCAGCTGAGTTCTGCACATATTGGAGCCGGTCCAGGGCATTGCTGGGTACCCCGAACAGGACTCCATTGCAGTAATCCAGCCGGGAGGTTATGAAAGCGAGGATGAGGGCAACTGAATCAGAGAGAGATGGACGCAGAAGGGAGATGTTCTTCAGGTGACTTGGTGACAGATTTGATGTGTGACCGGAAGTTGAGGGTGGAGTCAAGAATGACACCCAGGTTGTGGACTTCAGGAGGTGGGGAGATGGAACAGCCATCCACATGGAGGAGATCTCCAACCTTCCTGAGCAGTGGCTTGGGGGCTACAACCATGAGCTCTGTCTTTTTACTGTTGAGTAAATGGACGTACATGTGATTAAAACTGATAAACATGTAATGTAGCAGTTTCATGATCACAACCAGGGTTTCTGTGCATTCTCCAGCTGAAACAAGACTTCAGGAGAGGCCTTAAGCTGAGCACTGTGAGCTTGTTGTTCAGATTCCTTCAGTGCTCTGTGCAGAAAACACACTCATAATAATGTTTGCGTTTGTTATTGTGCAGGATTCGTGTCGATCCAAAGTCTGGGGATCAGTTTTGGTATCAGGGAGGGGATTTAAAGGCATTTAAAGTTCCTCTCAAGGTTACCGTCTCTTCCTCATCCTTTTTTTCAGTCTTCATTTTCTCGACATCCAACCAGGAAGATGACACAAAATCACAGAGCTATTTCCTACCCCTTATTTTCCTCGTCATCACATCCCTCTCTCTCTCCTTTCTTCCCTCACCTCTTCACCTCCCCCTATTTTGTCTCCATCTTTCCTCGTCACCTGTCCCTCTTGTCCTCCACCTCGGCCTCACCACCTCTATCCATCCCACTGATGTTTCCCCCAGCCTTCTAACCTTCCTCCGTGCATCCGTCAGTCGTCCATCAGCGCTGCCCCCGCGCTTCTAACCTTTCGCTCTTCACCTCGTTTTTCCTCCTCGCCTGTTCTCTCTCCCCCCCCCCCTCCCCCCGTCGATCTCCACCGTACATCCTTCACGCTCCCTCGCGGTGTCCTCCACCTCACATTTACCTCTTTAACATCCCCTCCCTGCCTCACCCTGACCCCTCCCTCACCTCCTGCGAGGCCCATCTCCTCATCTTTTCCTCTCCTCCTGACCTCTCCATCGGCAGCCATAAGTATCATTGCCGTGCCATCGTTCTTTTCCTCTCACCCCCTCTCTCATCTCTACGCCGCCGCCATCATCACGAGCGCCATTACAGGAGAGGTTAAAGATCCTATCAGAGCTCTGGATGTCATCAGCACACAGTCTCTCTCATAACGAAACATACTGGAGCGTGAACGTGATCCTCTCACTTTACTCCGGCTCTGACGTGATGCTTCACGTGTGTGTGTGTGTGTGTGTGTGTTTGTAGAAGTCCACGATGTGTGTCCCCGTGTGATCACAGATCCTGATGCAGTCCTGTAATAATCCCCGATGCTTTGTGGCTCTGTGGGCAGAAATAGCGTCGGCTGTCTAGAAATAAGTCTCAGACTGTGGAGCGGAGCCAGAGCCGGCTGACCCCATTACGACAACCTTACAACTCATTGTGACGGGGGCCCCGCCGCTGATCGACAACACACACTCGCCCCTCTCTGAGTAATGGCTCCCGGTCCGGCAGGCTGTCTGCGGTCCAGCCCAGATCAGTCTGGCTCACTCTGTGCTTATGTAAAAACAGGCACCATCATACCTGTGATGCAGAGCTGTCTCTTGGTGCTGCAGGTTTGTGTTTTACTGCAGAGTCTGGCAGGAGTCATGACAATCCTCTTTATGATTTATGCTCTTAAAGCATCAAGTTATTGAAATGGGGAGTCGACAGTTGTTGTCAAAACCACTACATGCTTTTGTTTTTTAAAAGCTAGCTTCACAAGTTAATCCAAATCACTACTTTTAACTCTCCTGAAACATTTGATGTAAAAACCTTTTAAATAATCTTAGATGACGGTTTCTGCAACACATCTTGCATGATTAAAAATCAGCATGCACTTAAAGAATAACTAAACATGCATGTTGCTCTTTGATAAACATTCTGCATGGATAGGTCTGCAGGTTGATCTGGCAGAAATAGATTTGCAACACCTGGTGGGATGAAATAATCTTTGTGGTGCAGTCAGACAGGTCGGGGGGGTCTGAGGATCCTAACCTCGGGAATTCGAGCATCTTTAACCCTCCTGTTATGTTGCGGGTCAAATTGACCATTTTTAAAAGTCTATTTTTGGCAATATATACCTTCCAAACCAGCTAAATGCAGCATACAAATCTGGGCAGCATGTGACAGAACAGGTGTTAATTTATCAACATCACTTCATAAAAATAAAAAATTTAAAAATTTAAAATAAAATAAACAAAAATCTCTGTCATGTTAAACTATTGTGTTTATATTTAGGGCTTTAAAATGTACATTAAAAAAAGTTTGAACATTAATTTGAATGAAAAACGAGTGAGTGATCCTCATAGCACCATGATCTGTGAGGATTAAAGAACATCAATGCACTAAATCTTGATTTAAATGGTCAGTAATGGAGTTAAAAATTTGATAAAAAAAAAAAAATGTGTATTGGATTTTTTGGGGTTCTCACACTTTTGGCTAATCAAATATGCCCCGGGTCAAATTGACCCAGGAGCATCTTTGCTGTTCCAGAGAAATGAACATAACAGGAGGGTTAATGTAGAGGCACAGTGAGGAAGTTTAACTGATGTAGAAATAGTCTCCTCATGAACTACACAGTACAATGAGATTATCAGAGATAATGAAGGCATGAGTGGTTATGTCTTCATGCTGAATTTAAGTGCCTTTCTTTCAGTCTGATCTTCTGTGGAGAAAGGTGTTTCAGTCATAATGGTGACCCTGCTAACTGGCGACTGTCAGGGCATGTGATGAGTCTGTGGTCGTCTCAGTTGCAGCAGAAGTTGAATACTGAGGAATATTTATCACATGTTTATACAAGCAAGACTTTAAAGACTGTCTGTTAACATATTGCTGCTTTTGGGCTTCTTAAATAACGAAAGTTATAGAGTCCCAAGCTCTTTTTAATGCTTTTCATTGGCTGAAATGTTTAAATGCCCACTGATAGGCACTAAGAGTGACCAAAAATATAATTTTTTGGACAATAAATAAGTCTTGTAATATGGAGATACAAGGTTTCTGTCTGACAGCAGCGATATTTTCCTGTAATAACTGAAGAAATGAACACAAATGCAACACGAGGACAGCTATGTGTCCCTTTTTAGAAAGAAAGAAAGAAATGTACTTTATTAATCCACATGGGGGAAATTTAATTTTTCCACTTGTGTTATTTTTTGGTAACGCTACACACAGTTTTTGACATACATACAATTTTATGCACAAACAAACATGCAGTCAACATGCACTAGGGCAAGGCAAGGCAAGGCAGCTTTATTTGTATAGTGCATTTCATACACGAGGGCAACTCAATGTGCTTTACATTAAAACATTAAAAGCATTGGAAACATTCAGACAAGCATAAAAGAACACAATTAAAATGACAAATATGATAAAACAGAAAAGAAAGGAAAATTAGAAATATATTAAAAATTACATTAAAATTTTAATTTAAAGTGGGTTAAAATGATCTAAGATAGGAAGGCAGTGGTGAATAAAAAAGTCTTTGATTTAAAAGAGGTGAGAGTTGGAGCAGACCTGCAGCTTTCAGGGAGTGTGTTCCAGATATGTGGAGCATAATGACTAAACACTGCTTCACCATGTTTCCTTCTGACTCTAGGGACTGAAAGCAGACCAGTACCTGATGACCTCAGAGGTCGAGGTGGTTCATAAAGTATTAGCAGATCAGCCTAAACCATTCAGGGCTTTATAAACCATCAGCAGGATTTTAAAGTCTATTCTCTGACAGACAGGAAGCCAGTGTAGGGATCTAAGAACTGGAGTGATGTGGTCTACTTTTTTGGTCCTTGTTAGGACTCGAGCAGCAGCATTCTGTATGAGCTGCAGCCGTCTGATGGACTTTTTAGGGAGTCCTGTCAGAGGGAGAGATGTCAGAGGTAGAATGCTGCCATTAGCACACCCCAAGCAGTTAGGGGTTCGGTGCCTTGCTCAAGGGCACCTCGGCAGTGCCCAGGCAAGTGAACCAGCACCTCTCCAGCCACCAGTCCACTTGCCAAACTTTGTCCATGCTGGGACTCGAACCGGCGACCCTCCAGTTGCCAAGCCAAGCCCCTATGGACTGAGCCACTGCCGTCATCATTTAGTCTTCGCCTTCCAAGGGGGGCATGCATAAAAAGTTTTGGAACCACAAGTTTAAAGTAACACACAGGCCACATCACGTTCTGTTTATTCTTTGTAAAGCTTGAATTCAATGAAGACTTTCCAGAGTTTCAAACTTTTCTCATAAACCTTCGGCCTACATCAACACCAAACACCAAATCCGAAATTGGAAATCTCACCAAACCTGGTCTCTCTGTGAGGGACGGTAAATAAGAAACACCCGTTTCAGATTTGATTGTCAAACCTTGTGAGAAACACTTTCATCTTTAATTACATTCCCGGCACAAACACGATCATGAATGTTGTAAAGCAGTCACGTTCTGAATATGTTTGCTCAAGTGTCATAATTTGAATCGTGCAGCCGCTGAGCGAGTTTCTTCTTTGTTTGTTTAGAAATGAATCATTTTAAATCCTCACCAAACTCTCCCTGGTTTGAGCAGATGGCTCAGCGACTCGTGTCTGTGTTGGTTCCCAGTAAGACATGGGACTTTGGTTGTGATGATTCTCCATGACACTGTGTTGAGTAGAGACTTTCAAACACGTCTGTGCTTCTGGCTCAGAGAACGTTTTTCGGTTAGTCTCTGGGTTGATCGGTAGAAACGACAAACGGGAATACATCAGAATCAGGATTTACCCACACGAAGGCTTCTCTTCACCTTCTGTGTACAACTCACCGGAGGCCTGGAGCCGCTCAACCGCTCACCTCCAACTAATGACTCTGAGAGCTTCTCTGTGATTAACAACGGCTGCATGAGGATGAGAAACCTCTGCAACACTCAGGCTGGTTTGTTCCCAATGCATATGATGAAGAAGGAAACTACAGAATCCTTTCTTGAGAACAGATATAAATCCACTCGTCTTCAAACATCTTCACATCATCTTTGGCTTTTCAAGAAAACCTCCCTCCTCACTCACTCCACCGTCTCTGAATCCACCTCAAAGCTGCAGTTCTTCTGCTAAATGAAATCAAAACATCAAACCACAGGCGAGGAGACGTTTGGATCCGGGGCGTGATTGAGCATAAGTAGTCTTTGAGGTAATGTCTTGCTTTACATTCACAGAGATCCACGCATTAACATCGGGGAAAGTGCATAAAGACCGGGCTCTTTGAAGCGAGCACATCCATATTAAAAAGCAGAGAGCGGTTTGAAAAGACACATAACGCTGACTCCCGTCTTACAGAGAGAGAGAGAGAGAGCTGCAGTCAGGCTTCTGCATTGTGATGTGATCTGCTCTTTAATGTCTTTATTGAGTTCTCCTTTGTGTTACATCAGCAGTCTTTGTGTTATGTACACACACACTTCCTATTAGCTCTGCTTTGGTTTGGAATCTATACACATTACTAAGTGTTTCCTTTGTTTCCCAAGGTCACTCAGAGCCTGAAAGATCTGCAACAAGAAGAGATTCATTAGTGGGAATGTGCTGCAGGTTCAGAAGGGATGCAAATGAATGACAGACATGCAACAGTCCAACAAAAAGAAACACGTGCATTAACAGCAAACATGCAGCAAATACAACAACACAAAAAGAAACACGCTGCAAACCGAGACGTGACAGTGGAAGGTATCAGAACAAACACAGCTCACTTAACTTCTTGTTGAGTCATGACTGAAACCAAACTCTAGTCTTTTCTGAAGTCAACCTTTTTGCATCCAAACTGGTATGCAGAATACATTCGAATGCACTGTTTTCCCAGCATGCATCAGGTCATTTTGCATCTGTTTCTGATGTGCTGTTTTGAGGCCAATCGTCGGTGGCAGCCATATTGGAAATGTTGAACTCAACATAACTGCTGTCGAGTGATTGTGACGTAAAGAGGCGGGCTTTGAGTCTCCTAGCCAACAGCTACAGTGTTCCCGCCTGTCAATCAAGTCAGCTGTGCCTCTCATTGGAAGACTCGTTATCTCAATATCTTTGAAAATGCAGAGTTAGAAAAAAAACATCACCCCCTCACAGTGTGTGCTGATCGAGAGATGAGGTATCCAGACTACACTGGTCTTTTGAACCAGGCTGTAAACATGTTTATCTCTGCTGTAAAGATTGTCTTTTTTGAACTGGTGTGTATGTGGTTTCCGGTACTCTAGTGGACACTCGATGAACTGCAGTTTTTAAAGGGGACATATCACGCTTTTTTCATCAACATATATTGGTCTAAGAGGTCCCCAAAACATGTCTTTAAAGTTTATGCTCAAAAAAACACTTTGAAATCAGATTCTGGTCTGCCTGAAAAGTCCTCTTCTTCATTCCTCATCAGAACAGTCTGTTTTCTCTCTGACCACGCCCCCTCCGGAAGTGGATGTGCCTCGGCTCTCCAGCACGTTGATCTAATGTTTACATGTTGGCTGAATATACACGGCTGCTCAGAGACCCGCGTTACTTCAACCCTCTGAATCTGATCCTGATGGAGAGGCGCCTGTAGCAGGACCTTTCTGAAGGATTGGTCACA